>NW_026067997.1:7465130-7513437 GCF_014885135.2 Alexandromys fortis
GCCCAGTTTTTTTTTTTTTAATGACTGTACATGGGGTTGGGTATGTAGCTCAGCAGGCTTGGGTTTGATCTCAGAGAGGATCTTAACCTGCGTCTGTCTGGAGCGGGAGAATCATGGCGACTCCTATAATATATTTTGTATAATATTATATATAATATATAGTGATATATAATAATAATGTGCCATTTGTTATGTTAAATGTATCTTAATTATATTCACTAAGTGTGCTGTTGAAGAAAAATGTGGAATTTGCTTGTATCTTGTATTCGGGAGTTTCAGTGAGGTCTCATTCACTCTTATTACTTCTAAGGTTCAGGGTACTCACCATCTAAAGTGTCAATATATCTAAAGCACACCATGTAGGTTTAAATAAAGTCTATATTGAAATGTCAATATAAACTCCCTGCAGTTAGACTAGTAAATTAATAGGGCCTGAACTAATGTCTGGCTTTCATTTCTGTTTTTAACGTTTATGATCTTTGGTGAGACTGGTGTGTCTTTTGATGCTCTATAGCTGTGTAAGTTGGATGTTGCCAAGCTGGAGTAGACACTGCTAACTTCTGCAGCACTGAAACCTGAAACCACTCATAGCAGATTGCTTTAATCAAAGGTTCTCCACTTCAGCGAAGACCGATTTGAATTTCTTTGTCTCCTGGCAAAAATCTGTACGTTTACTTTCCTGACATTTTCTCAGACCTTGACTTTTTCCTGCATCTATCTGTCATGTTACTAGGAGCAGAAGAATATGCTGCAGAACACAAGGGAAGGATCAAAGATCGAGGCTTGAGTTTGGTACCATTTATGACGGTCACTCATCTCATGAAAGTAAACACTGAGTCATGTACGCAAACTCAGAAGAAATTACAAGGAATTGTGCAGATTCTCTTAGTAGATTGCTTCTCTCACGTGTGTAAAGTTCTGTAACCAAGACCAAGTACTGAGGGTAAAATTAGAACTAGACTCAACTTCTATATAAGTGTTTGATAGATCTTTCTGCTCAAGCCACTTGGGCCACATTAGGACAATTTTAAACCACTGTTTACATTTTTCAAATGACTATACAGGTATCGAGGTTTTCACTTGCAACCATTTTATATTTTTCCCTTAAAATCAGTGCCACCAGCATATTCAGAGAAATCTTTCATGTTGTAAGATTTTATTATTTTGTTTGTTAGAATCTCCTATGAGCCTCTATAATATCAAAACACAAGTTACATAGTTCCAGTATACAATGGCACAGAGTAAACACTACCGACTGAAAAAGTAATGCTGGGAGAATAAGAAAAGAACACGGAAGACCAAAACCCAACAGGGGAAAAACACCCACTTCCTGCAACTCCATGTCCAGCATTTGGGACTCGCGATGAAATTATCTGGGTTAAGAATGGCTTGCTTAGCCCTCCCTTTTCAGTTCTGCTGCCTACAGCATATACAGCTTCTCTCTTGGATCACCTATACTCCATGCCCACAATACTCAGTGACCAGCTCATGCTTCTGGCCCTGAGTCTCTATAGCAACTTAGGTTCCACCTTCACAGCTTCACACAGTGATCTTCGAAGGACTTTGACCCGGCCAGACTTTATTTGCTGGAACTAGGGAGCAAATTTCTGTGACCACCTCAATCATATATCTCTCATGCCTGTGACACCAGTACCATGTGGACAGTGCTACCAAGTTCTGTGGCCAACTTAGAAAAACCCTTCTACCTTAGACCATATCAGTAGTGGTATCTGTCCACTATGTTGGCTGAATCTATGAGATCAATTTCCTAGGAGGTTATTTTTGATCAGGGAATTCTTTCAGCAAGGCCAGCAGGACTGGGACTGAATAAGCATGGGATGAAACCGGACTCCCTGAACGTGGCAGACAATGAAGGCTGATGAGAAGCCAAGGACAATGGCACTAGGTTTCAATCCTAATGCATGAACTGGCTGTGTGGGAGCCTAGCCTGTTTGGATGCTCACCTTCCTGGTCCTGGATAGAAGTGGGAGGACCTTGGACTTCCTGCAGGGCAGGGAACCTGGACTGCTCATCATTCTCGAGAGGGAGGGGGAATGGAGTGGGGGGAGGGGGAGAGGGGTAGGGAAGTGGGGGGAGGAGGAGATGTGTGGGAGGAGGGGAGGGAAGTGGGAAATGGGGAGGAGGCGGTAATTTTTCAAAATAAATAAATAAATAAATTTAAAAAAAAGAAAAGAAAAACCCTTCTACCTTAGACCATATCAGTAGTGGTCTCTGTCCACTATGTTGGCTGAATCTACGAGGTCAATTTCCTAGGAGGTTATTTTTGATCAGAGAATTCATTCAGCTGTCATCTCCTTTCAAATGAAAATGTATTTTCATTAGTTGGAGTCTTTACTAGGCAGGTTCTGGTTCACAAAAGCGCCTTCCCTATTGTTCCATGCAGAACAGGATGTTTCTAAATTGGGCTGGTCTCTTTATACTTTAGTTTTTAGCGCCTGTTTCACAAATTCAAACTTGCCTGTACTATTCTCCTTGGCAAGTTGCACTGGTTTTGTATCTAACTACCTTGCTTGCTCGTTTTTAACTGTGCATGTGACTAAGAGCAGAAAGCGGGGACATGCCTGACTGCTACCCGGCCTTGAAACCCTCTCCACCAAATGCATTAGCTTTGTTACTTTTAAGTTCAAACTTAATGCACCTTCTCAGGACAACGACAGAATGAAGATAGACACTGTCAAAAAAGTAACCCACAGGATTTTTAGCCCAGATCTTAACAGAGTCTTTGTTCCACTCTGAAACCTCGTGAACTAGGAATCCACAGTTCCCATTTCTCTTAGCCTTATGAACACCCACCAGAATTATCCATTTGGCTCTGCTTACAGCCCTGTAGGGCTTTTCTATCCCAGAGTTCCAAACTTTTCCATTGCCTCCCTGAATATCAATTCCAAGAGCCTAAGAGCTACACGGTCCCATCATGGCCCTACTTCAGGCTATGAATTTTTAAATTAATTATCTTTCTCATTGCTGTGAGAAAATATCTGACAAAGGCTCCTAGAGAGGCAGGGCTTTTTCTGGTTTACAGTATGAGGGGTTACATAATCCATTGTCATAGAGAGGGTGAGGCGTCAGGAACGCCAGGCAGCTGCTCACAATGTATCCACAGTCAAGAAGTGGAGTGTGAACATGAAGTTAGCTTAGGCTATACTATCCCAAGGCCCGCCCGCTGTGACTCACTTCCTCCTGTAACGCTCCACCTCCTAAAGGCTCTACAACCTTCCAGACAGTTTCACCAGCGGAGGACCTAGGGTTGAAGCATGTAAGACTATGGAGGCATTTCCCATTCAAACCATAAAGCTGATTAGTTGGCTAGTCATTTTGCATGTGGACATAGAGTTGTTCCCACAACATTTATTGAAAAATCTCCCTTCCCAAGCTTACTAGCTTATTGCTTTTGTTGATTTGCCAAGGATCAATCGATTGTACTTGTGTGCCTGTTTCTGTGCTCCTTACTCCATCCCATTGGTCTCTTTGTTCTTTTGCCAATACCATTTCAGTCCCTATAGCTTTCTTCTCTGTCTTTGAGGTAGAGTGATTCTGCTAACTTTGCTCTTCAACACTGAGTTTGCATCTGAGAGTCTTTTTCCCCCTCATATAAACATCATAATTAGTTTGCTGATATCCACAAAATAACTTGCTGGGATTCGGACTGAAATTCTACATTGCTGTGTATCCTTATCCATGGACATGGGATACATTTTCCTTTACATGGCTCTTTATCTCTTTCATCAGAATTTTATAAACTTTTTGTTAAACTTGTAATTGAGTATTTAGCTTGGAGAGGTGATTGTAAAAGCTAATACATATCTTTGCTGATTAATAACTCCTCTTACTTATTGCTGGGATATGGGGAATGATTGATGTTTGGCATTTATGAGACACACTGGAACCCTGTTGCAGTCACTCACTAGTTCTAGTAGTTTTTGTTGGTTACTTCAGATTCTCTACATGTATAATCATACCATGGGAATAAAATAGGGTTTCTTCATTCACAATTTCTGTACCTTTTATTTTACCCCCCATTTTGAGTATTTATTTACCTCCACAAAGACTTCACAATGGTGTATAAGCAGCATTATACAACTGTGGTTTGTATTAAATCTGTTGAGGCCTGATATTAATTTTTGCTGCTTTATTAGGAAACTTTATGTTCTGACTTCAAGAGTTTCTGTTGTACTTTTATCTCATAATTATATTAAAACATATTTAAGTTTATTGTGAGCATCAGTGTTTGTTCTAGTCCTTTGGCTATCCAGAAGTATAAATTCTAACACCTGGCTTGAGTTTCTGGTTGTGTTTTTCCAGCTTTTAGCTTCTTTCCTACCTTGCCACTTGACAGCTGTGCCTGGATCAAGCTGAAACTTCGGACCTCAGTGAGAGTGCTCATGCCTTCCCCTTGTTTTGTGAGTTACTAGATTTCCGGCCTCTCTCTTCCCTGAGAAACTGTTAAGCAAGAGGATGAACCGTCTCCTTAAATGCTGGCTCAGCCGTTTTTGTAATACTTCCCCGTTACAGGTTGTCTGCACTTGACGTGGGTGAGAAGCTCTGCTCTTTCTGCACTTGGGGTGGGTGAGAAGCTGCTCTTTCTTGCTCTCTGTAGGCGGTAATCAGAAGAGCTACCGAGTGACACCATTGTTGGCAGCCCAGCTTGTCTGCACCCTGTCACACATGCTGGGCCACCAAGCTTTCTAGGCGATTGCACCTGTTGACAGAGTGGCCATGAGCACAGGCCACAGCGGCTCAGCATCCCTCCTACGGAATGGCCCACTCACCATTAGGTTCCCACTCAGCAACTGCCACCCTATGGGTGGGACAGGAGGCAGAAGGGCTTTCAAGAAAATCCATGTGCTATTATGAACGGGCAGCAGGTCTTTGAGGCTTTCCAGAGGAAGGCAGAGAGCTGTAGGCCTTCCTTCCTCTCTTACATTGTTCGGCCCACTGCCCTGAAATGTGTCTGGCCAGCTGGTCAGGGAAACAGGTGCCAGGCTTACCATAAACTATTGAGTCATGCTATGGTTTTCCTTTCTTATCCTTATTAGATAGCTACATTCTAAACTTTTATTCTGAGGAAGAAACAAAGAAATTAGGCAGCTATTAAAATTGTTGTAATTATTATTAAATTAGAAGTTATTATCCAGAGTATATATATGTAATATCATCTAATGTAGACCCTCTGCAACTACATATCATCTCGGAGTATGGCTGCTATAACCTTGAATTTTAAATTTTAGTTCGCAGCGATTCTAGTTTTCAGAAATTTTTTCCTTATCACTGTCTGTCCCTATACTCACAGTTGGTAAGTTCCTTCACTCAGCAAATGGATTTCACAGTAAATTCCTTCATCCACTCACCACATACTATGAAGTACTCACCGTCTCCTGCCAGTCACTAGACGAGGTGTGAGGTGTATAAGAATAGAAACCCTGGACAGGATCCCCGCCTGTAGAGAGATGTTATTTTAATGGCCGAAGCAAAGCAGAGTTAGTGACTCAAATAAGATAAGTTCAAACTGGCATCGGTGTTTGGGGGAGAATACAAGCAGCTGAGCCGATGGAGATCTGTTTCTCACCACATTAGAATCATCTGCCTTTTCATCTTCCTCATTTCAACACAAAAGCCCCCAAAGCTGTAACTATGGTTCTTTTATTTTGCTTTCCCGTGTGCTTAGGAGACAGCCTGACCTGTGAGGGGTGCAGAGCGGGGGAGTATGGTAAGCAATGTTCACATTGATCCAGGAATCAGGCCGATGGGATCTTATTTGAGACATGGTTACATTTGACATGAAATACAGAAAGTCCCAAGACAAGCTGCCCTGCATATTCTTGGGGATGGTTTGTGTTTAATATTCAAGCTGGGTGCTTTTGATCTGACAGGGAGTCAACCCGGAAGCAATGTGAGTTTCACGGAACACACAGGGAAGCACAGAAGACCGGCGCTGCCAGGGTTAAGCTGTGTACTCGGTGCCGAGATCGTCCTATGTGTCCAGGGACGCTTTGGTGACAATTAAGTTCCCTATTCTCAGGTTTCTTGTCACCTTCCTTTTAGCTGCTGGAACAAGAACAGCATGTTTCAGTCTTTACTGCCCAAGGACTAAATGAGCAGCTGTGTTCTGTCCCCGTCCCTTCCCCCCTGGACCCTTGCCTGGCTCTCCTTTGCTTCCTTGAACGTCCTGTCACTTTGGAACTTCCCCAAAAAACACTGGCTGGAACAGCGCTGGTATCTCTAGGCAGGTCCCATGACCTCCTCAGGTGACACGTAGCCTTCACGGTTGCCTAGCTCCTCGTGGCTCAGAGGCACGTACAGTGGAGAGATGTGGGTAAGCAATGCTTCAGGAAACTAGAAAATCAAATTGTTCGGGGGGGTGAACTGAAATATGAATAATTATCACCTCCAAATGACTGGTCGCATGATAAAGGGGCCGAGGCCCCAAAGGTGAAATCAATAGGCGAGCGGGGTGGGAAGGAGCTGGCCCAAGGCCGGGCAGGCAGGCTACCAGCTCTGGACACAGGTGCCGTCTCTACTCATATGCCCAATGGCACCTTTTCTCCTAGCGATCCTGCAGCACCCATTGGGCAAGTCCTTGCTAGAAACTGAGAGACCCAAGATCAGTTTAGATAACAATGAAGCAATTCTTATGGGTCATGTGTCAAATACCTGGACATTAGTGAAAAAGAACATATGACTATACTTTGGGAAAAAGGAAACTAACAAACACCTCAGTCTTGGGAATGGGAAGAAAATGTAAAAATTTTAAGCTACAGCCCTGGTATTTAATCAAAGAAGACACTCCTATTGAAGAGGAACATGGTTTATTGAGTTGAGTAGTAAGTTAATAGAAGGGTTGATGTTAAAGGCCAAGGCTCCTGACTGCCTGGCGTGCATCCCACTGTGTCCCACGGGCTCTGTTTAGTTACAATGAGGGAGCAAGGGTAGGGAAACCTGAGCTTAGGCTTTGTGCTCACTGAGGATGCTGAGAAGGAGGAGCTGATAAAGTATAAAAATCAGTGCAGGTCCAGGGAGGAGGGGAGACTCAAACAAAGACTCTTAGGACAGTGGTTTCATGGGTGTGCCTGCACACAAACGTATGTGTGTGTGTGTATGTGTGTGTGTGTAATATGTGTGTGTGTATGTGTGTGTATGAGCGCACGCGTGTGCATTGTGTATGTAGAAAGAATTGAAGGAGGGAGGAGAGGAAGGGAGGCTGAAGGAGGAACATGAAACAAACCAGGCACTTTAGCATCTAACAATTAGGCCGAAAACACACACTGGACGTGGGTAGAACAGAGGAGCCATCACACAGAAGAAGCTGTGATGTTCACAACACACAGCTAAGCACCTCATGCATGCCAGCATTGGAGACAGGCAGATAAACAAGGGACAATGGCTTATAATAATGGCTTTCCCACTCTATCACTAGAATTTTGATTCTACGAACCAGGTAGTGTTTACCAAATGTAGCAACAGAAAACCAAAGCCATGGGAACTTTATCTGATCTTTATTGGAGATGACAGAAGGGCATGATGAACCTAAGTGACTTTTTAAAAATTTTACACAGTTGTAAATCTATCCGAAGAGATAGTGTTACCTGAATGGTGCTCACTGGTATTGACACTGGGATATGTGTCCTTAGGCTACCACCCTCAGCTACTGCAATTCAGCCAGTATTTACTGATATTAACCTTTATTTCCTTTTTTTTTTGTATTTTATCTTCCATTATAGTAATACACAAAAGTAATGATCTAGAAGATAAAGCCCATTGCGCAGCTTTGAATAAGACTGGCCCCCTAGGTTCACCTATTTGAATGTTTGGGCCCCAGTTGGTGGAAACATTAGAAAGGGTTAGGGGGTGTGGCCTTGCTGGAGGAGGTGTGTCACCAGGGGTCAGCTTGGAGGTTTTAAAAGCCTATGCCTGGCCCAGTCTCACCCTCTCTGCCTGCTGCCTGAGGATGAGGATGCAAGCAAACTTTTAGCTACTGCTTCAGCGCCATTCCTGCCTCCCTGTTGCCAAGATCTTTGCCATGATGGTCATGGATTCACCCTCTAAAACTGTAAGCAAGCCCCCAGTTAAATGGTTTTTATAAGTGTCTGTGGTTGTTGCGCCTCGTCAGTGCAATAGAAAAGTATCTAAGACACCCGTGCACTCAATTATTTTATTTCTATGTCAGCTTACTTTCTAGTTCATGCATTGCATATATGTAAATGACAGAGTAGTCTGTTATAAAATTTGCATGTATTTTTAGAAGACATGCCTAAAATGCTTTCAAAATAAAAATATTACCTCAAAAGTGTTTACACTTTTATTATGCAGTCAAAAAACATTCTCAAGAACCAGCAACAAGAATGATGAAATGGATTCTCATTAATACTTTCTTCCTTCCACACATCCTACAAAGGGCCTTTCTGTAGAGGGTGGCTCCAGGCTCAGATAGTGGACTTTTCCTGAGAGCTATATCCTCAGATGTGTAGAGGACCCAAGTCAATGGACCACAAATCAGAGATTTAATCCCATAGGGAAAAAAAGAAACTTTCGAAAAACAAGTACCACCCTTACCAATACACTTTTTAAGATCTAAGCTTTTACAATGTGCATGTTAAACAAATTTGTGTGTATATGTGTCTCCTTTGGGGAAGTCATTATATCTTTATGGCCAGTGTTGCTGGCATAAAAATGAGGAGATTAAAGGGATTATATCTCTGATATTCTTCCTAGTCTTAACATTTTACAAGCTATTTCTATAAATAAGTCATAAATTCCCATAAATAAGTTATAAATAATTTATAAAATATAAGTTATAAATTTCTCATACCAAACACTGTATCCAATATATAATTTATATTACGTCTCTTTTTATCACGGGCACATTCCACATGTGGCATGATGATATGCAAGTCTGTATTACAACCATCAACATTTATTGAAGACCTCTGCTTGGTCAGATGTCACCCAATGCTACCAGGAAGGAACGTGAGGAAGTCCACATTGTGCAGATTCCGTTCATAACTATGTGGCAATCTCAGATCACACACAGACGTCCAGTGTCTAATTATGTCCTCGGTCTTCTGTCACCCTGTCCACTTAGGGCTTGCCTTGGTCTCTGGGGGCTGGAAGCCTGCTCACTTGGCTGGAAGAAGACTTGTAGCACTTACAGAAATGGACAAGGGAAGATTTCTTTTAGGAAAGTGATAGTACCTTTGCACGCTGGTGTTCAGGCTCGGACATGCCACAGATTAGCAGACACGCCTCTGGAACAATGTATGATGAGTCTTTCAGGCCATGCCCTGGAGCTCTGAAATCCTTCTCATGCAGTATAAATCATTTTTAACCCAGTTAGAGCCTAGCTCATTTTTTTTTAATGCTTCGAGTATAACTAATGAAAATGCATGTTGGGGACTATAATTCGATTACTTCTGAATGCTGTGATTTCATTTTTCTGTTAGATACGGCTTAGAGAAGGCAATTTACAGAGACTGGAAGCCGTGATCCATGTGAGTGAGTTCACCACAGAAGATTCTAGAACACAGTGGCTTTTTAAAACGGTGGTCTTTGGTGTCAGATAGATGGGCCTTTGTTTCTCATCTCCATCATTCACTGATCATTTTTGATCCAAGACAGGCTTATTTCTCAGAAAATTAAAATTAAGGCTAGCAAGCTGACATGAGAATTAACTAAATTAACACACTAAAGTTACTCAAAAGAACATGTAGTGCCTGTGGCAGATCTACAATCGGTTACTGTCATCCCTGGCAATATTCTCAGAGTGGTAAAGCCAAAGAACCTTCCACCCCCAAGTCTGCCAGTAGCATATGTCTTTAAAAATTGTGACATAATTGAACGACAAAGCAAACAGTTGGGTGCCAGATGCCTATGGCTTGTTCTGTTCGTTTCTGAGTACATCAGCAGAGGCCACATTCCTTACTGCCAAGTAGGCCACAGAGGTGATAAACTTAAGGTACAGGTGACACACAATATGCCTGAGGTATGGCACAATTGGCACCGCGCATCATGGCACGCCTCCTTCCTGCTAAAGACCTGACGTAGATTTTCCATAGGACTGTTCTAGCATCTTCTGGACTCAAAGTTCAACTACATGTGCAGGCTTGAAGAAAACAGAAAGAATTATCATAGAAACTGTTTCAGAATAAGTGTCTGTCTTATCTGTGACCTCCAAAGCCTCTCAGTAGTCACGAACTCATGCCTGACGTAGTTTTGATTTTTGCCTTTGTGTAGGTCAAATAAAGTTTTGATTAAAGGAGTTAAGGATAGGGAGCTGGGAATGGTGGCAAATGCCTTTAATTCCAGCACTCGGGAGGCAGATGCAAGTGGATCTCTGAGGTCAGTCTGATTTCCATAGTGAATTTCAAGATACCCACAGATATAGATCTATATAGAGAGATAGATAGATACTGTGTCAAAAAAGGAAAAGAAATAAGGAAAGGAGGAAGGGAGGGAGAGAGGAAGGAAGGAAGGGAGAAAAGAAGGGAGGGAGGGAAGGTGGGGGGAAAGAAAAAGAAAAGAAAGAAGGAAAAGAAGTTGAGGATAGACCGGGTTAGATGGCTCAGTAGGTAAAATATTTGTGGTCAAGTCTGATAACCTGAGTTCAATTCCCAAGACCCACAGGACAGAATTGATTCCTGAAAGTTGTTCTCTTACCTTCATAACATGTGCCATGGCATATGCATATGCAATAACCCTAACAAATAAATAAATGTAATGAAATTTTAAAGAGATGTTGGTCTTTTTTAAGTTAAGGAAAATTATCAAGTATCTTAAATAGACAAGTCATCTGTCATTGTTTGTTACCTGTTCCTCTACTGATTCCATCTCATCAGAGCTCATGGGGAAAGTAAAGTTGACCATGGAATACTAGGGAACTTACACTATCAGAGTACTAGAAATAGTTTGTGGGAAAAAAAAGGAGTCCAAAGTTCTTTGATTTATACATCATGAGTATCTCAGAAAAGTTATAGCAGGAATAAGGGTTCACTGTTATCCTACCAAGCTTTCACTTGGGAAAAAGAGACAAAGATGCTCATGGGAAATGAGTCAAGAACCAAATCTCATCATTTCTATCACTTTCTAACAAAATTTTCTGAGAGTAGTTTTGTCAAAGGAATTTATTGAGGATACAGCAAACAACCAAACTATGCGGCACACAGGTCTAAACATAAGGCCGCTTGAAGGTGAGGTGGCTGCCTCAGGCTCTCTGGGCTTCTAAGTCTTGATGTCAACATAAGCAATTAAGTGCTTAAGACTTGAGCATTTTTACAACCTCTCAGAAATATTTGCATGCCAAAGTCAGAATATGGATTAATATTACACTATTTTACTCTGTACATTTACATGTAACCTCAGAAACAACAAGCTGGGGGGCGGGCATTAAAATGTATAAAATGTATAAAATATATAACCAGCCAAAACCCACAAGCCTGAAGCATCTTCAAAAGATACCTAACACTAGGCATACTCTAACAACTAATAGGTTTGATGAGAAGCCCAGTATGTGGATTCATCTGCTAGGGTATTTCCTGCCTTTGAGATCTTACACAAATTACCCAACCTCATTCATCGCTAGATTTCTCCTCGTGGATAGGCATCTCCTGCCCAAGAACAGTAAAGAGAACTCTGACAAGTCATACACAGCATTTAGCACAGCACCCAAAGTTCCCAAAGTTCCACCTTGGCACTCTGAACAACATTGCGCAGGGCTCAGAGTTTAGCAGAAGTTGGAGCAGGAAGCGAGCACAACCACTGCCTCGGCCGCCTTTCCCCAACCAAGAAATTATGACATAGTGCTGGCTACTGCCAAGTCCTCACACGGCTCTAAGGATGTGGACCTGACTTGGGGTTGCAAGCGAATGAAGAAAAGGCAAGCACGTAGACACTCAGAAATAGGTCACGTGGGCTGGACTTTCCGTTGAAGAGACAGCAGAACCCTGGAAGCTCAGTGTGTTTATTGTATAACTGTTGAGCAGAGATGTAGTGTGGAATGATAAAGGAGGCGGGGTTTATGGTATGGAGCTGCATCAAAGAGGCAGGTTTCATCAATCACAGTAAGAGTAGTCTTCAGGGTATTAAAATATTGGGGGAGAGAAAGCTACAGCAGACATTTTCTGCACACGGTGTCAACATTTTCCTCCAGTCCAAAAGCTAAGCCTAGCCTGGCTTTGACACTTTCCTATAGGTCTGAGGTTTTGGAATATTTGCCACAGCTATGTCTTGTCAACAATAATGTCAATAACACACATTTGCTCAGAACTTCATACACTCATGGCTTCTTCCATAGCCTAAAGTTACTCTTTTGGGTGGGACTCTATTTCCCTGTTCCGTGACATCCAGTTCTAGATTTGGCAGCATATGAGCAATTGTAATGAACAAGCTTAGATTGTTTGTGTCCACACAAACTCCTAAAAACTAGATTCAAAACCAAAGCCACATGGCTGTGTGCCTTTGGGTCCTGGGTCCCTTAGTGACTTGAAGCACTCCTTGGCTCTCCACTTGTTTAAATTGTTGCTGCCTGACAACCCTTCTGCCTCCACTGGCTTTAACTTCTGAAGCTATTTGCAGTTCTGAGCCTTCTCCGCCTGCCCCCACCACTGTGGCACCCAATCAGAATGCTTGGCAGCCTGAGCAACCTACCTGAGAACTGGGTTGGAACAGGCTCTGACCCAATTTCTGCCTCATGAGAGAAAAGTAGACAAACGGGTTTTTGAATTTCCTGTTCTTTCTGTCCATAGTGTATTTTTGAACATTAAGCCTTCTTCTTGGAGTCACCCTGCAGACTCCCATTTCCTTCAAATGTGCGCAGCGTCACCTCCGTACACCTTGGGTCACCTGTCTTTCTAGTCCCAGCGGTTGAGTGGGGCAGAGCTTTCTCACCTCTCACAGCAAAGCTGTCAAGAAAAGGTTTCGTTAGCAGAAAACATATACCATCAGCTCTGACACATGCTCACGTGTTCAGTCTGCCCACTCGGTTACTTATTCCAACCAAACTAAGTCTCGTCCTTCATTCCTGCCAGACTAAGTAGAAACTCAAGAACGAACACCGCTGAAGAGCTCCTCTCCTCGGCTACTCCTCTCCCTCAGTGAATCATTATATATTCAGAGAAATACCTCCGGTCTGTAATCCACTCTACACCCCTTGGAGATGCAAATCCATTCGGGCTGACTGAATTCCTGTAACCAGAGTGCTCACTAGTAGGACATGGTTGGTGGCATGGAGTCGCAGACAGAGCATCAGTCCAGGGCCCCCTTCCCTTCCAGCCAACAGCATCGCTCAGGAGAGAAGCACAAGTCCCACCATGCATGGGTCTCACACAGCCCTATCTTCTGTCCAGGCATTTCTTTTAGTCTGATGCTTGTATCTTCCCTTCACCGTCTCCTCGCTGATTTGACCACCCATGTGAACTCACTTTCTAAGGAGGACAGTTCTTGGGTAACACTTCCATTTCCTGATGTACAACATGCAGCTTCCTGAAAGTGAGAAGGCCTGTCTGCTCCTTGATCATGTTCTTGGAATAACTGATAGCCAATAGGGAAGGTAAGATAAATTATCTTGGTCAACTACCTTGCGGTCATTACATAAAAACACAGTGCGCATTGCTTTCAGATCACATTCAACTGCAAATACAGGAATAAAGAACATCCTAGTGCATGTATCCACTGAGCTGTTAGCGATGAACGGTTTAAGGTAAGTTCTTAGATGTGAAATGAGCAGGGCAAATAACATATTTAATAAATATTAATAAAAACAATCAGACATAATTGTCTAGCCTCCTATATCCCCATCAAACAGAATTTGACACCGTTTTTAAACTTTATCAAATTGATAGGCATCCCCAAAACCTTGTTTTCATTTTTATTGTTTTGCCTTTTAGTAAGGCTAACGTTGTGCCCACGTATTACCTATCTTGCCTAACTCTCTTACTGACTAGAAATATTTTTGGTGTACTTCGCCTTGTGACTATGTAAACTATGGGGAAAAAAATCCCTCTAAAGCCCTCCCATAAAATTAGGCAACTTTTCACTCTCTGCTAGCAGAAGAAAATATCAAAATATCAAATCAAGAGATAGAAAGATGAACTATGAACATATATACTATGACTATAGGATAAGGGTGCTTGCCATCAAGACTGACAACCTGAGATCAATCCTCAGGACCTACCTGGCGGAAGAAGAAAACCAACTCCCACAAGTACTCTAAACATGCACACATACAAACACATGCACGCACGTGCGCACACACACACACACACACACTTGTTATAAAGAAATTATACCTTTTTATAGAGTCTCATTTTAACTATAGTTTTGCATACTCCCACATGCTACTGATTCTTGGTAGACAGACTTTTACTCCAGGGACGGAGGGTAGAGATGGGATAGACATCAATATTCTACTCGTCCACAAAGCCAACCAGGACACTGGAGCTTACTGACCTGTGGTTGGTACAAGGACTGTGGAACAGGCCAGTCTGACAAGCCTGGAGAAATGCATGAACTGGTCTTGGTACTTGCTTTCCCAACCAAGAACTATACAATTACTTGCCCATGTCTCCATCCAGAATTTTAGAAGATAAAATAGGCTTCCATTCTTCCTCCATCTGCAACTTATTTTGTTGTAAAGAATGAGGAATCTATTTGTTTTGCAAACAAATGGTCATCTGTCAGTGCTTTCCTTGTTAATACCAAATGTTACTCTTACGCTGAGTTCTTACACATTATTTCTTTCTGCATTCCCTATCCAATTCACCAACTTATTTGTTCCACAAAGCTTAGTTACTTGATTTTATAACTCAAACTAAATTGGATTCCTATGAATTGCATGGGGATAGAAGCTTCACATCTTGGAATACCAGTGTAGGGAAGAAAGGGGAGGAATGGTTCTGAAATGGCATCCTTCTGCCTTTGGGCAACTACACATCTTTAAAGACTTTGTTGTTCCACATTGGATAGAATCCCTCTGGCTTCCTTCAAGTGCCATTCCCTGGGCATTTCTTACCTTATGTACTTTGATCATCAAAAGACATCTGGTTCGAAATCTTATGGCTATGCAGCTAGTCCCCTAAGTAGAATAGGGTCGAGTTATGGCCACATAAAAGCAAGTACAGATTTTATCTATACTTCTAAGGAAATATTGTTGGCAGAAACTATGCTTTTAATGGACTCAGTGTAGTTGAAATAATGGAAATCTCATCTTTGAGAACATTTGCTCCCTGAGACCCTTTCTGCCACCCCCACCATCATTTCACTAGCTCATACTTTTTCTAATGTCACCTTAAATGTCACTTAGTCAGGGAATAAATAAGTATCATCTTACAAGTGCTTATCATGCATAATAATTCCAATTATATAAATTATTGTTTAATCATTGTATTGTTGTCTCTCTCCATAGTCTAGGTTCCACAACGAGAGTGATCCATGTTTGTCCAATGCCCTCAGTGCCTAATTCATAACTTAACACACAGTATGACTTCTGTAAACTTTGTAACAAAATATATAAATTCTTAATACTGTCAACAGCGGGACAGCATTACAGCAAGTTGTAAGCTTGTTTCAAGGTCAGAAATGCCTGTGTCCAAATCTGTCTGTACCTTTTATTAGCTGTAAGATCTTAGGCTTATTATGAGGCTTGTCAGCACCTCCTTTTACATATCTGTCAAGTGAGGACAACAGCGTCTGTGAGGAAAGGCTTTCTGAACACAAGGCATGTAGCATAGCCAAGTCAGTGACTATCGCCATGACCATAGGCTGTTTGAAGGAAAATAAAGATAAGGCATGGAAAATCTTAAAAATATCTCACTTCACATCAAGTCCTTTCTTGAATTTTTTTCAGCTGGGGATAATACAAAGAAAACCTCCCAAACAGAAAGATAGCTTCAAGTAAGTCATGACTGACACAGATTCCTATGAATGTGAGCGTTCCAGTGGGTAGGAAGAGCTAAGCATATATTCTCCCACAAGAATGTCTAACAATACCAGCAAATTTTCTGACATAGAAGGTCATTTCCAGTGGTTTCCTAACTAAGCTGTGCAGGAAAATCCAGGGGACAAGGATTAGAAGGATTAGGAGGTGTGTCCTTATTGGAGAAAATGCGTCCCTGGGGGTGGGTGGGCTTTGAAGTTTCAAGAGCCCACACCAGGTTTAGGCTTGTTCTTTCCTCTCTCTCTCTCTCTCTCTCCCTCTCTCCCTCCTTCTCTCTCTCTCTCTCTCTCTCTCTCTCTCTCTCTCTCTCTCTCTCTCTCTCTCTCTCTCTCTCTCCCTGCTGATCAGGGTATAAAGCTCTCAGCTACTGCTCCAGCACCTTCCTGCATGCTGCCATGCTCTCTGCCAGGATGATAATGTGGGCTAAACTTTTGAAAAGTTAAGCAAGTTCCTGGTTAAATGCCTTCTTTTATAGGGGTTGCCTTGGTCACAATGTCTTTTTAAAACAATAAAACAGTGACTAGGACACTAAGACATTTGCTGAGCCTTGAAGGGGACAATCGCAGGGCCATTTAGAACAGAACACTCACTATAACTTATTTTCAACACATTGGCCAGATAATGTCTTTCTGTATTAACTGCCCCTGCTACAGCAAGAATGCCCCTGATGAAGGCTGAACACAACATTAAACTATGGGTGTAAAATTAAGGTTTTTTTTTTTTTTTTTTTTTTTTTAGCTTTTCAAGACAGAGTTTCTCTGTGTAGCTCTGCCTATTCTGGAAACTAGGCTGGCCTCAAACTAAAAAAGATCCATCTGCTTCTGTCTCCTGAGTGCTGGGATTAAAGGCATGCGCCACCACTGATAGATGAAAAAAAAAAAAGGCGTTGAATGGCATTTTGAAAACCTGACTATGTAGCAAAACAATAAAAGTAGTTAACTCACCTAAGGTGTTTGAACTCACTACCCCTGGGCTCTTCACCAGGGTTACAGATTCAGGCATGTGTTCCAGCCAGTGGGCGTGGGCCTCAGAGTCAAGCAGAAAGCAGTTGGTTACCTCATCAAACTACCCTCCCCACCAGTGGCCTGCCACTCTTGGAGATATAGAATCAGAGTCTCTCTTAAGGCTACATCCCAGCTCTCTGATGAGAAAGAAAGGTTAACAGAAGGAAACGAGATGCCCGACTTTCCTGTCATCTTAGACCTCTAAATGTTTGAACGACTAGCCAGTATCAGTGTTCCCTCAGATTGCATCACTGCAGAAAACACAAATTTGTTTTTCTTTAGTTTTATTTGCACAACTTGCAAGTTTAATCATTTCTTCATAAACGTGTTTCTACACTTGGCGCTGACTTTATGCAGGAGCGATCACAGATTTGAAGGATGAGGTTTGAGTTTTTGCTATTATCATTACGATGTGGTCTTGCTAGCAATAAATGGACTCATTTCTATTTCAGTGGACAAACGATCGTGTCCAAAGCCAGATGTGGAGCCTTACACTTATAATCCCAGGATTCAAGGGACTGGGACAAACAAGTCCCAAGTTTGAAGCCAGCTTAGTCTATGTAGTGTGACTTTGTCTCAGACTCAGAAACTAAGACAACAAAACAAAAGAAAAAACTAAGTGGAAAACACAGAGAGAGAGAGAGAGAGAGAGAGAGAGAGAGAGAGAGAGAGGAGGGAGAAGTGGTAAAAGTGGCAGGCAAAGAGAGCTAAGAACCAGGAGGGAGAGGGATATGTTCGCAAAGACAGCTGTGAAGACAAATGAACAACAAATGTTGTTGAGAAGAAGATGGATCTTCCAAGTAAGGCAGGACCACAAGGCGATAAGAGGACATATCAAACATTGCAATGAACATTCCTTTGGTCCTCTGTGGCCAGAAGTATTGTTGTAAGCTGGAGTTTGGTGTTACACCGAGAGAGAGAGAGAGAGAGAGAGAGAGAGAGAGAGAGAGAGAGAGAGAGAGAGAGAGAGAGAGAGANGAGAAGAAGAAGAAGAAGAAGAAGAAGAAGAAGAAGAAGAAGAAGAAGAAGAAGAAGAAGAAGAAGAAGAAGAAGAAAGTACCCACTCTCCTCATCCAGACCCAGTACAACAGTACCAGTCAATATGGTGACATCTGGGGCAGGAGATTTGATTGCTAGCCCACCATTCCTTACTCACTAAATGATTATGACTCCAGATACTGGAACCACTAAAAATATCTAGCTGTTTCTCTTCAAATTTGGGTTGAGTTTTCTTTCGCAATACAAACCCTGAGCCTGCCAATTTTAAAGTTTGCAGCTCCAGCTGTTGGGGAGTTATGTAAGAGCAAAAGTGATCAAAGGGCCTCAAGAATGGAAAATGCATGTATCCCCCCACCCCTTGCTTGCATAACTGCTCAAATGGAATGGCGATGCAAAAAGCAATGGAAACGTACCCTGCCCAGCCTTTCTGCCTTTAATGGCTACCTCTCCAAAGAGACAGGGTCGGGGTGGGAGTAACACTGGAGAAAAAGATAGCTTTTATTGAAAATTTTTGCAGATTCAAAGGTAGTGTAAGTATTCTCTCTCTCTCTCTCTCTCTCTCTCTCCTCTCTCTGTCTCTTTCTCTCCATGCATATACATATACATACTCTAATAAATACATATAATTCTCTGTATATCTAAATTAATCTGATCTAATATATTATTAATATTATAAATGATGTAATAAATTTTCGAAGTCAGAGGATTAACAAAAAATATTTAATGTACTTTTCAGTTCTGATTTTAAAGAAGAAGGAAAGGAAGAAAGAAAGAAAGAAAGAAAGAAAGAAAGAAAGAAAGGAGGGAGGGAGGGAGGGAGGGAGGGAGGGAGGGAGGGAGGGAGGGAGGGAGGGAGGGGGGGGGGGGGGGAGGGGGGGGAGGGAGGGGAGGGGAGAGGGGGGGAGGGGGGGGGGGGGGGGGGGGGGGGGGGGGGGGGGGGGGGAGGGTAATGAGAGGTAATTAAAGTCAGGTGACAGAAGCTGGTATCGACAGAAGCCCCTGTCATTCCTTTAACAAAACTCCAGAATATCCTCAGTATTTTATAGGTCAGTAGGCTGTTCTACCCATCTCTGGAAGTGTCAGCTACCAGTCTCTAGTACCCGTGCCCTGACTTCAAGTGTGCAATGACTGAGAGAACCCTAGTACCAACCAAACTAAAAATCATTTAACAAATGATATTCTTAGATGCAGAATACACTTGGTCAGAAAGTAGTTCAGGGTAGACTCAGGACACCTATGAAGGCACTAAGGAAACCCATCCTCAAAGAACTGAATTGGCTCAGAGATAGGAATGGGAAGATAAAGAGAAATTCCAGAGAACCCAACAGGGTTGAGAAAAACTGCAGAGTAAGAAGTCATCATGATTCCTGACTACATTCTAACTATGGCTCCTTAAGCCCACAAGTAAATGTAGTCCTCGTCAAGGGAACTTCTTTTTGCAGCAGACAGAAGCCATTACAGAAAATCACAATCAATTGAAATGCAGGGTGGTGGAGTCCAGTCCCAACTACATTATCTACCAATACAACTCTTGGACCGACGCCTTGGGATCTTTGTGGACAAGAAGCCACAGCTAGGGTCATTGCAGAAAAAGAGGCAGAAAGAGTGGAAGGGACAGAGGAACAGGGAGTTTGCTGGGAGATTGTGTCTCCGTGGATTCTCAAAAGCTATAAAGAAGTCTCATAAACGTGACTACCTAAACATGAGCGGAACAAGGACAACACCAATATACATGCTCCAGTGGGCAGGGAGAGCCCATGTGGTCTCAACCCTACACAAAGATATCCT
This sequence comes from Alexandromys fortis, assembly GCF_014885135.2. Taxonomy (NCBI): domain Eukaryota; kingdom Metazoa; phylum Chordata; class Mammalia; order Rodentia; family Cricetidae; genus Alexandromys; species Alexandromys fortis. Next base: position 7,484,865 of record NW_026067997.1, read on the forward strand.
GATGACTAAGGAATACTGAGCATGAGAGAAATAGTCTTCTCCGGGAAAGAGGACACCAATTAGTTAGCCAGTACCAAATGGTCAGCCTGAAAGCATACATTCAAGCAACACTGTAGAGGCTGAGCAGGTAGTATTTATGTGCTTAGGAATATATATGTATATAAACTAGCAATTATGTATGGGAGGGTGGGGGGGGAGAAAGGAAGGGGAAATGATGTTATTATATTATAATCTAAAAGAAATAATTAAAAAATAAAAAGTCAAGATAGGCAGGATCAAACTTGTTACTTTAGCTGACCCCCCTGACCTTAATGAAGACACTGCTGGTACCGTATCCAGCCACGCCTTCTCACGGTTCACTCCACCAGCCTTATTTGGGTCTTCCACCTTTCTAGTCTTTATCATTTTATCCATCTGAGGAAGGAGGAAAACGTTGATCTAGAGGACCGCTGAGACCCTCCTGGGCCTCTCAGACTCGGCATGTTTAAATACCCTTCTCACTGGTTTCTGTGTACACTCTTACAACCATTGCTATTATGTAGAGACAGCTGGTTGCTCTCACTGTCTTACAAACCTGCTCCCTACCTGATCAGAGCTTAACAATTAAAGGTGAGCTCAGCCTGGCTTTCAGGGCTCTCTCTTATCTGCTCTCATTCCTGGAAGTAGCGTTCCCCTCTGAATGATGCCTGCCTTCTGATACCCATCTCTTGTACCCATGTCTAACTTTTCTAGAACATAGCAATATCCCAGTCTTCTGACATCTTTTAGAATATGTGCTTTAAAAGCAGGCTTATAAAGGCTCTGCTTCCTAGCCCTTACTGAAACCACAGGCAGGCCAGTTGCTGCTCTAGAGTCTACAGTGGCTTCTGGAAGGGGTCCCAGTAGTTCTAAGAACACTAACACAAGAGTGGGATACAACATGTTAGCATCAGCTTAGCTGCTTCCTGGCTCCATGGCTGGAAAGGGGGTTTTGCATCATATATAGGAATCAAGGCTACCCTATTCAGCAGCGGGAGGCAGGGATCTAGAACTTTAGATTGCTTTAACTGTGTGTCCAGTACCATAATTTTGATTTAAAATAGAGATCAATTGATCACACATAGAGAACGGGTTTGGCTAAATCTTAGCTATTCTGTACCCTAAGAAATTCACCATATTGGCAAGTACCGATGTTTCATTAGAGATAAAAGGTTTGCTTCTCCATGGATAAATCAGTGGATCAGAATGTCTGGGAAACGTGAAATGTCTATATTCTTTTAACATTAAAAATATTTAAAAAAAACTTACTACATTTTAAATATTATTTACTGTAACGTGGAGAAAGCAAATTAGCCATGTAGTGTAGAAATTAAATGAGACATGTGTGTTTGCAGGCATCAAAGTGTTTTGAAATATAGCCTCATTTCAAGTATTTGATATATGTGACCTATGAGTATATAAGATGCTCTCATCGTGTGAAGTTAATTAATACCAGAAAAAAGAAAAAGACAGCTTAAACTAAATCTATTTTAACAGAAACCAAGTTTGACACAGGAAAAATTAGTGAAAATTAAAACTTGGACTTCACATTGCTCTGAAAATGAAAGCTAAAAATAATTCCTTACATTACATTTCCTATTTTTTATTATTTCATCTCTATGCTAAATAAGGGGACGACAAAATCCCTGGAGTTCTGTGCATACCATATTGAGCAATACAATGAGTTGACTTCACAGTGAACCTCCTCCAAATCCTAAGAGAAGAACAGGTTTCCAAGGATGCTTCTAGGTGTTTGAGCTTCACCTGGGGGCTGCTTTCTCCTGAGAAGTTCCACCAGCTCACCACTTTCCTCAGCAATCTTCTCCAGTCTTTGACTGCTAACCGCCTGCTCGCTTCTCATCTGACTGAATATATCCCCAACACCAATCTCACTGACGCAATAAAACTTCAAATGCGTTCAGTGGTTCAGGTTTGTTTTCCTGTCCTGTTTTCCCAATATAGCTTCAGCTATTTAGAGTATCAATCAGTTCCTAAAACACAAAGAGAAATGTTAACATGGATTGATCATGGGGTTTTGTAGGCTTGTGTGTTTGTAAGACAGGAACTTCACTATTTAACTATGTAGCTCGTGGTGGACTCAATTCGCACACCACCTCTTGCCTTGGCCTCCTGAGTGCTGGGATCCCAGGCATGCACTGCAATGGCTTCACTTTCCAAAGGCTTGATTTATCCACTTTCGTGTAAGCATCGCTTGCTTCCCTCTGCAGCAGCGTGCTATCTGCAAGAGGTTGAGTGATGAACGCTCTAGTAATAAGAACGCAGTTCTTCATTTTTATTTCTGATAAAGCCCATCCTGTGGTGTTACGAGACAGGCACTGGTTTCTCTTGACCCAATAAGTAAATGGAACGAGCGAATAAATGAAGAAACAGAAGAAAGAAATGAACAGACAGCAGCTCTGGGCTTCCACTGTAGCATTTATATTTGACCAAGGTAGCCACAAACGACAGCAGCTAAACAGGACAAACACAGCATCTCAGGATGGATGAAAACTTGGTTTTCCCTGGATTCCTGATGGAAATGTGCAGGTCCTCAGTAGACCCATCTCTACACACAACTGCAGAAACACATTTATAAAGCTAGGGACCCTTGAGGCAAGAACTGGCACTGAGAGCTTCTGCAAACCAGACATGGACGCACAGTCTGATCAGTTGTGATATCCAAGAGGATCCAAAGGGGCCTCAAAGATCCACAGTGAGAACAATTAGTTATCTCTAGACAGCGTTTCCCTCAAAGATTCAGGAGGGAGATTATTCATGTTATCTAAACCTTAATTTCTTTAGATCTATTTATCTTATTTGCAAGATTGCCTGCATGCATGTCTAATGGTCACAAAGATCAAAAGAGGGTATCAAATACCTTGACATTGGAGTTAAAGATGGTTGTGAGAGCCCATGTGAGTGATGGGAACCAAATACAGGTCCTGCGCAAGAGCAGCAAGTGTTCTTAACCAATGAGCCATCTCCCTAGTCCTCACACATTGTGGGGTGTGTGTGTGTGTGTGTGTGTGTGTGTGTGCCATTTTAAGCAGAATATAAATTGTTCAGACATTTTTGCAATAAAACTACAATTTTCTAAGATGCTTTACTTTTGCTCTTTTTGTTTTATTTTTGAGGTTTTAAGGTTTGCCTGCACTGAAGACCTCATCGTCGAACCCTCCTTTTGACATGTCATGTCCAGAGACTACACTGATCTCTCTCTGCTGTAAGGAACAATTTGGTGTAGAAATTTGGAAATATATGCACACATTTTTAAGTGCTGGGGCAGGGCAACACATTGTGAACAATGACAAGATGTAAGGCCAGTCCTTCTTAGAAAGTATGATGGTTAGTGTTGACTGTCAACTTTGCACAATGTAGCATCGCAGGGGAGACAGGATTCTGGGCCTGGAGGATTATCTTGATTCCACTAGTTGGTGTAGAAAGAGATACCTTAATTGTAGCTATTTCTCTGAAAGGAGAACCTAGAGTAAATAAGGTGGGGAAGGCAAGCTGGACACAAGCAGGCATGCATTCATTTACTGTTTTCTGCTCTTGACTATGGGTATAGTATGACCAGTTCTCTCAAGCTCATATTCTATAACTTTTCTTCCACAATGGACTGCAACCTGGGACTTTGATCCAAATATGCCCCCCACCCTTAAGTAGATTTATCAGAGTGTTTGATCAAAGCAACAAGAAAAGAAACTAAGACATGGGCACTGCCAGCAAAGACAGCCTGAAACACGGTTGCCACCTTCCCAAAGTCCCAGGTGGAGATGGGAGAAGAGAGGCAGGTAAAGAGGGGGTCAGAAGCTGAGTCTGGATGTTTCTACTGTCTTATTTGATCAACTCTCCTTAGGCCTGTTTGATATATAGATATTCTCCTAACCACTAAAGTGGGGAAATGAATATAAATAAGCAAAAGATCCTTATGGAATAAAAATGGAAGTCTTTACTGAACATAGAATGGACTCCCACTTCAGAAACTATGGCAACAGGTCACTGCAGCATCCCCCAGAACAAAGCATCATGCTGCTCCAGCATCTCCAGAGTCGGTACCTCAGGAGCTCAAGATGCCTGCCTCTGGGCTTTTCTAAAACCCGGGAATGTATGATCTGAGAAACACTTAGAATTGTCCAGGTTGGTTGGGCAGCATGTTAACTTGTGGATAAACCACAATAGAACATAATATTCTTTCCTGCTAAGCTCCTATATAATTCTGGTTTGACTATGTCCATACTGTGGTTTCTATTTCTGTACTAGTTTTGTTTCCTAAATTTTAGAAAATCTAGTGATATCTCTCTCTCTCTCTCTCTCTCTGAAATTTATTTCGACAGGAAAATTAAGGTTTGAAAAAATTCAAGGCGATAAACCTTATCTGATCTTTTAAGGAGGTATGATAAAATTTCATGCACAGGCTGGGCGATGGTGGCGCACGCCTTTAATCCCAGCACTAGGGAGGCAGAGGCAGACGGATCTCTGTGAGTTCGAGACCAGCCTGGTCTACAGAGCTAGTTCCAGGACAGGCTCCAAAGCCACAGAGAAACCCTGTCTCGAAAAAACAAAAAACAAACAAAAAAAAAATTTCATGCACATGCTTGTCATTATAATCAGGCAAGGGACAAGACTCACTGTGTCATGAAAAGAAGGTTTGCAGCGTGAACTGTGAGAGAAGGTACGCTGATTGACAGCAAACACTGAGCTCTGACTAATGACAGGAACTTTCCTATGTAGCTCCAACAATCCTTCCAGGAAGCCCACTCTAGACCAGGCAATGTTTTGTACCCTGTCTACAGATGAGAAAGGGGGAGCACACAGAAGTCACTTACTGACTGCCCTAGCAGTTTAGGCCTACGAATCCAGCGACCCAGGAAAACTGAAAATGGAAGATTGAAAGTTCAAAGTCAGCCTGGGCTACAGAAGAAGTTCAGAGCTAGCCTGGGCAACCTAGTGAGACCCTATTTCAAAATTTAAAAAAAAAAAGGCTGGGAAAAAAATAGGTCAGAAGTAGGGTATTTGCCTAGCACATGTGAAGCCAGAAGTTTAACACTCCAAACCCTCACCACACACACACACACACACACACACACACACACACACACACACACACAATGGTTTGTTTGAGACACAGCTACTATATGATAGAGGCAGAATTTGAACCTAGGCACTTAGGCCCCAAGATTCATGGTTTGGACCTCTGTGCCACGCTCCTGGGGCTTTACTTACCTGCCCATCACAGCCTAAACCTCCATGTCTTTTCTCCTCCTTTCCCCTTATCATTTTCTTCTGTGTATCTCACTGTACATTTGTCCCCAGAAGAAAAAGACTGCCTCCTGAGCAGTGTTGGTCGCCGACATTATACGTCCTTTATTTGTTCAGCAGACAGGATGCTTCGGTGAGTACTTGAAAAAAAAGAATTGGATTTGCTTACTTGAAACACACACACAAAATAAACAGTTCTGATGTGAGACTCCCCTCTGTATGCTGTAGGCTCCTTTGGCCTATGGCAGGGCAGAACATAGCTAGGTGGGAAAACTAAACTGAATGCAGGGAGAAAGAAGGCTGAGTCAGGCAGATGCATGTAGATCCAAAAAGCAATTAGTAACAAACCATGACCCTCAAGGTAAAACATCAAATAATACAAATTGGTTAATTTAAGATGTAAGAGTTAGGCTGGCGGTGGTGGCACACGCTTTTAATCCCAGCACTCGGGTAGCAGAGACAGGCAGATCTCTGTGAGTTCGAGGCCAGCCTGGCCTACAAAAGCTAGTTCTAGGACAGGCTCCAAAGCTACAGAAAAACCTTGTCTTGAAAAAAAACAAAACAAAAATTAATAAGAAGCCTGAGCTAATAGGCTAAACAGTGTTGTAATTAATAGTTTCTGTGTGATTATTCGGGTCTTGGCAGCTGGAAAAACATAAAAGCAGTTTCCATATACACATTTGAACTTTTCTATATGTGTCAGGAGAATATTCTTTAGTGGGTTAAAAAAAAATCAAAGCCAAAACCAAACCTTTGTCTTCGCTTCTTGCGAAGACCAATTTGGTCTCTCCTGGTCCTCAGGTGAGTCTAGTCTGCTCAGGCTGCAAGCACCCAGCAGCTCTTCCGTAACCTGTCTACCCTCCTCTCGGGTGCTTGGGGCCATTGTCACTTCCCTCTTACCTACTGGGTGAGGGTTGTTTGTGGACACGTACAGATCACTGTGGTACAGGTCACACTTTGGGGATTCTGCTTTTGAGTTTCCCATCAGACCAGAACCAGATCAGTAGTTTTCAGTTTGATATATTCTGTTCCTACAAGGGAGCCAGGCTGCTTTTCATTTATTAAATTCTTAATTTCTCAAAGACTAGAATGTGCTGTAATATGTTTGCCTGGTTTGGCTGTCAATACCTGGCAGGTGATTAGCAACACTTAGTATATTACATGTATGAAAATGAATACATAAATATTCCCCTTATTTTGGTCATTTTTTGTTCTACACTATGAAATCACTCACTCCCATCCAATCTACTCAAGAATCCATCCCCCTGTATATTGTGTTATTAAACTGAGGACACATGAGTAACACATTTTCTTTTTTATTATAATAATTTTAAATTTATTTTTGAAATTTTAAGTACATCATTCTCCCCCTTTTCTCCTTCTAATCCCTTTGTGGTCTCTCAAGTTCATGACTTCTTTTCCTTTAATTGCTATTACATATATACATACACATGTGTGTATGTACATGTGTATACACATACACGCATAGATTATATAACATACATTATTATATAATCTATGCGTGTATGTGTATACATATGTACACATACCATATAAATACAGCCTTCTCCGTCCATAAATGTCATCTTGTGTATATGATATCAGGACTGACCACTCCCTATTGGGTAGCCAATTGAAGGGACTCTTCCCTGGGGCAACTAGAGAATTCTAAGAGCGAGCGACACACCTTCTGTGTACTTTAAAATGTCCTTTGACAAGACAGTTAGCACAGAATCCATCCAAGTTGTGGCTACCTACTTAAGCCTGGGGATAGTGCATGGAAGTGGGTATATTGTTTTCTCAATTTTCGTAAGTGATTGGAAATTCTGTGATAGCCTGGGATTCTATAGAATCCCACAGGCTATCACAGACAGGCCTAGACAAAATGATTGTGGAATTAAGATAATGAAGAGTTCAGAGGATGCAGTAATAGCAAAAGCTCTACTCACGTCTTCCTGGTGTAATCAAAAACATTGATTTAAAATCAATTTATATGAGTCTTGTGAAAGATTTTTAGCCCCAGCCTAAATAGATGGCTTCCTTGGAATAAATATTATTTTTTGGTCATCCTGTGGAGCACAGTATCTGTTTTTCCACACGGAGCACTCTCAGCTTCCGGCACCCAAAAAATCTAGGTTGGGCTGCTGGAATTTCCTAGGAACTGGAGTATAAAATGGTACTTCCGACAAAGCTAGCTGGAAACTCTGGACACACGCGATGGCTGTGTGGGGGGACGTGTGTGTAGACAGAGGGACAATAAGGGCTACTTCCTCTTAGGAAGAAAAGGGAAATGTTTGTTCTATAAACCTTGAAAGTTCAGAAATAGCAAAACAGCAGTTTCATCTCTACCCAGGCAATTGGAGCTTCCTACTATCTAACTGGAAGAATTAAATAAGGGCATTTAGATATCCTTAGCCGTGACAGCATGTACATAGCAAACAAATCAGGCCATGGCTTTTTATCTGCGTACTACTGTACTACGGTGGGCCTTGGATAGTTCTAATGAAATAACATACACAAGGAAGAGAAACACACTAAACAAGAATTATTCTTGTTTCTAACTTTTCGAAATTATGAACGAAGCCAATGCATTGGGTTAGGATCTGTGATGCAAGTACATTACCCCCCGTGATCTGGCTTGACACATTGCTGAATTTTCCAACATCTCCATTTCTTGCTAGATTTAATGGGAAAAGATAATTCTGAAGAATTCCAATTCTTCAACTTTGGACTCCAAATATTGCTCTTGCTGCACTTTGTAGTTTTTCTGCACTATGCAACACCCGAAGAACTGGTCTTCACTCAGAAGGCAGCAACAGCCAGAGTTCTGCTTAAAGTGTGGTAACATCTGCCTTGTTAAAGAGCCTAGCTTGTGTTACCAGCTCACTTACCAGTGATGTGGTAGTGGTGTGAGTGCTAAGGATGCTTCTGAGATTCATTACAGCAAGTATACACACACACACACACACAAACACACACACATATATACACACATATGACATACACACACACAAACACACACACATATATACACACATATGACATACACACACACACACATGTCAGCTTATGTAAACCCAATGCCAACAGTGTCCAAGATAGGAAGGTATCTACAAGATGATTGTGTGGGGGATAGCAATTATGCTAGTAAAATTATCTAACCCTGCATCCAAGGACTAGGTCCTAACAGAAAGTAAACATCATGTCATCACAACCATCAAAACAGCAAACAACACACACCAAAACAAAACAACACAACCCCAAGCTCTGCGGAGTACATGGTTGACAAAGGGTTGGCCTACACGCCCATCCATATGAATAGGTTGTGGGTTTGTTTGGTTTTTTGACCACTGTACACATCCCATTTGGTTTGAGCTGTTTTGGCGTGGCTTGTCCAGAAGAGGCTAAAAGCTGTATAAATATTAAAGTGATCTGGTTTCTTACTGAGCGAAGCAGACTCAATTAATTTCGGTCAGTATGATCCTAACAAACTAGAATGTTACAGATGGAACATTCCAAGTTCCGCTGACCCACTTCAAATGAAAGTCTGCGCGACCGAGGCCAGCGCATGACTGGATGGGCATAATTAGAACTGTTTGTGTTCAGAGTTCCACTGCATGTCTCCACGTCAGGCATAGGCCTGGCTGTTCTTGGCTGACTGGTCTGAGGCTGAAATATGTTCATGTACATCACTCAGCTGTTAGTCCCTGGAGGAGTGCAACCTTTGATCACAAATCCCTTTGGCCATTCACTCTATGTTACCAGATCAAAAATGTGGGTATTTATTTAATTTGGCATGAATTGGAAAATTAAATCAACACATCACCAAACACAAGCTCTCTAGAAGATGTGGCTCAGGCGAGGATCCGAGTGCAGTCCCAGTGGAACAATTTCTATGGCACATAAAGTTTTTATTATACATAAACTCGAAATTTATTTTGAATTTTTTTTCAAGGCTGTCAGTGGAAGGATGGCTGGCATATAGCAAATCGCAGATTGTAAAATCTTTCCACAATGAGGCAACTGCATTTTCCATAGTGACTGTGGTCCAGGTTCTCACAGCCATGTTCTTCTCACACTGGACCATGGCCAGGCACCTTGGAGGTCAGACAAATACCGCTAGCTAAGGAAATCCTAGATGATAGTCCTGTCCTGGTGTCCTTTCCCATACCCCTCCCAGTCACCAAGCCACTGGCTTCCTTGCCGCAGGACCAGCACAAGGTCTTTCTCTTCTGCCCAAGTTTCCGCATGATGGCTAACACCCCACATTGCTCTTGGCCCAGAGTTTGGCCCTTGCTCCCAGAGCCTTGGAATCCATCTAGAAACGAAGGCTCTTCTAAGCCCAACTTCCTGTTCAGACTTCAAACACACACAGGGAGCAGAACCAGCTCTCATGGAGTGAGAAAACAGCACAAAATACACAAACCTGGGCCTCCAACCTGCCAACAACAGGCTAATAAATCTTCCCTTGTTGCCCTGGGTGGAAGAAACACTCTGAGATCACTTCTTCACTACTTGGGGGATAAAGAAGTCTCCAAACCCCAAAAATGTAACCTAGATTCTTTGTCGACAGTCTGCAGGGAGTTCCAAATGGCTTGTGAAATAAAAGGTTACTTTTTAGAGATTGTAGGAAAAACATCTTTTTTTTAAGCACTCAACTTCATCTATACCCAAACATTGCTCTTTGCAAAATATAGCACTCTTGGAAAGGCATTAGAAAAATTCATACGAGCATAGCATAAGTCTTCTTTGCATTGTAAAATGATTCTGTAGGGTCGAGGTCCCTTCTAGAAACACCTTTTAGCAATTAAGATTTTACTCAAAGGATAAAAAAAAATCTTCCTTGAGAAAGTAAGGTTTGGATTTATGGTTATAAAAATGACAGCTACCTCCACCAACTCTCCAAGGAGAAAAATATAAATGTTGCCAAAACTGCAGCCAACCTGTACCAGAAATTCAACCGTGTGCAAGACAGGCATGCGTAGAGATTCAGCCACATATGCAAGGTCAGTGCTTCAGTGGCCATTACAGGACTGCACCCGCTCATTTGCTTTGTTGCTCACAGAACTTTCCAGCAGGGCCTACAAGATACAGCAATGCAGTTCTGCTCAGTAGCTCTCCCCTAGAATTTAGGCCAAAGAGAAACCAAACCAGAGTTTCCGTCTGCCTATATGCTATCTGTGGCTTCTACTCGGGGAACTGGAATGGAAGTCCGTGAAAATGCTAGGATTCTCTCCCCACCCCCATCCCTGCATCAACAGATGCTCTAGCAAAACAAAAACGAACACGCAAATATGCGCTCGATTCTGAACCTGTCTTCTCGCTATTAGAATGTTCTTCCTCTTTTCCTAGAACTGAAATTTATGCATATTCTATGGCGAAAGTAAACATAGCTTCTATTTATGGACCCGAGACAGAAAAAGCATTAGAATCCAAGTACTCACAGACAAACTAAGACAGTCAGTCAGGCGACAGAACCTTCGCAGGACACAGAACCATAAACACCATGAGTCATGTTTTCCATCATTAAAAGTTCCTCAAACTCATGCGACTGGGAATCGGACAAGGAGTCACACAGCTCCAGACAACGGGAAGAGCTCTGGCTCCCAGACTCAAAGGATAACTGCACTGAGGTGTGGTGTGCACAGCTGATCAAGCCTCAGGGTGCTTGAGCATGGTCAGCAACCAGGCGGCCCTTCAGAGGCTCTACAGGGCTGGGAAGATCTTTCTCAGAATCGGAGGCTTCCTGCGAATCTTAGTGAAGTTTAGAGAGAGCTGATACAAAGAAGGAGAAAAGCATGCCGATAAATACTCACTAGTTGGGGTTAGAAATCTGCTTACTTACTTGACACCCCCTCTCCGTCACTTCCCCTTATCTCCATATGTGTATATCTCCATATATATTATATTATATATGCTATATCCATTATATATTATATGTTATATATATAATCCAAGTAGCTCTGAAAGATGATATGATTTTAAAACACAAGCAGATGAAATGACAAAACAATAACTTCCCTAGATGACTAAGGAAGAGAAGTAAGATGCAAAACTAAGGGGAAATTTTGTTTTACTGTATCAGAGGAGCAATCGTCACAAGAAAAACTAGGAGCTTGTGCAATAGGTTTAAGAAAAACTTTGGATATCCAAAATTCCAAGACGCAATAATAATTTTCCAATGGCAAGAGGGCATAATATCTTCAAATTAAAATACTTAGGCTCAGAAAACCTGAAGTAAAGCCTATAAGAAACTGCAGTGGATATGTATATTTCTTTATATAGATACATAGATATTATATATACATAAATATATAAGCTCATAGAAATATGTACACACACATATATATAAATACTGCTTCTGTAAACTGATTGTCTCTTTTTCATCGTCCCAGTCCAGTCCTACCCTATCCTATCCAAAAGACATAGTAGCAAGCTCTGCTGGGGACCCCCTCATACGTTAAGACCTATTCAAAACACAGCCCAAAAAGTTTGCTTCTTCCAAACCTCATTCCTGCTTTGCACTTCTGTTTGCCTCCAACTCTATCCAGCCCTGACCCTCTAGCTGTGGATTTCGCTCCTCCACGTATGTGTTGCGTCTTGAGCACTGTGTAAAATCTTGCATAGCATGCTGGTTGCAGTGTTACTCAAGGGATGTGTGGGGGCAGGGCTCGAGGGGTCCTGACTAATGTGTCTCTACTCGAAATGCCCCACGATGTCTGCTCATGACAGCCTCATGTCCTGGGGAAGGAATAATGAAAATACTGGCTTCCAGGCCAGGTGAAGCCTCAGAAGGTTTGGTGACAATAAACAAGAAGTTTGTCATGGTTATGACAAACTTAAGGACATTTACTATTATTTCTTTATCCTAATATAGAGTAACACATATTAATATAGAAATTATAGAAAGTCTAATAAAATGTATAAAAATGATCATTTAAAACCATCATCTTTATCTTATGAACTAAATATATACTAGCATTTTGTTTCATAATCTATAGTTTTTATATACATATATATATTTTATATATATGCCTGTATATAAAATTAAATTCATTCTAGTCATTCTACTTGACCCATTTATTTATTTGATTTCACTACATGCTAAATATTTGTCTTATCAAATGTATTAAAATTGAAATCTTCTTTTATTAAAACAATGGAATGGATAATATGACTGACAAACTAAGCAAGCATCAAGGTTTAGCAGCAGTGACTACAAAGCGCCATCTGGAAGTGACTGGGTGAGCCAGACTCACTCGTTTGACACAGCATCACCTGAAGGTAGAGATACTCCACGAGTAACCCAGACCGTGAGGCAGACAAACTCTCCAACACGGAGCAGAATATCAAACACCTCAGCCAAAGCTGAAATCAATGGCCTTACCGAGACTGCTCAGTCCACACTACTAAAGCCGCTGCTACCGGGAGGAGTCGCTGGGAAGATGGAGGAGATAACGCAGAGACCTGAGAAGAAAAAAGCGCATGCGTCAATGGTTTATCATTTTGTAGAGTACAGGGTCGACTGGGATTGCCACCATCCAGTTTCCACTGATTTTCCCCAGTCACTGTCCGTGAGAAAGCAGGAAACATCCCCCCCATCTCAGAATGTCCCCCCCCCCCGTAACCTCCCTGAAACCACCAATAGCCTGATAGATATTTTACAACAATCCCAAACTGGACATTGTTCGCCTTGCTTTCTTTTACCAAAGTTTCTTTTCCCCCTAAAAGGTGATAAAATAAAAACAAACAGCTCTACAAGGAATACACCTCCTTCGTAATGAGAAACGCAATTCCTAGGTTGCCAAATGGGAGCAAACATTAGAAGCTCACGCACACACAAAACAAGAGTCCCGAGCTACTCTGTGTTAGCCAGACCAGATCTCAAGTGGTACCAACAGCAACAGTGACCCCACACAGCAGCACAAACACACTCATGGTAACCGACACTCAATTCCCAACCTGATGATGCGCCCAATGAAACATGGCTCCTCTAGGATATTCTGTGATCCCTGTGACTCTGGTTACCGCAGGGAGCTGATCCAAAATATACAAAGAACCACTAACCCCCAAGAAGAAGGAAACAAACAGCCCTGTTTAAAGATAGGCAAAAATTAGAGAATTCAATCAAAATTGGTTTGATTGGTTCTTGCCTGGATCTGGAGTGTCCTTGAAATGTACAAGTGTAAATGGCTTCCCCTAAGGGTGGCAGTACTGGGAGGTAGTGAAACCTTTATTCGTGGGGATAACGGAAAAAGTTGTCATTGGGGGTGTGGCTTAAAGGGGGCACTGGGACTGCAGCCCTTCCTGCCCTCTTTGCTCTGTCTTTGAGGAAAAGAGTTCTTCCACCACACACTTCCGCCATGATGCATCGGGAAGGCAAAGGCAAAAACCACAGGGCCGAGAAATGTGACTGAAACTAAGTGCTGAGTCAAAAGCTTCCCTCCTTCTAACTTGATTGTTTCTAATATTTTAATACAGTGATAGAAAACTAATACATTGCTACTACCAATAATAATAATAATGAGAGCAAATATATCCATATATGAAAAATGCTCAGTATCATAGAGGATTATAGAATTATAGATTAAAAGAATAAAGGTTATTTTTACCTGTTAGAATAGCCAGAATTGAAAACCCTGAGCACATCCCAGGCTGGTGAGCAAGAGGAGTAGCCGGACTCTCATCCATCACTGGTAGAAAATGATCTCACCACTGTGGAAGAAACTGACATTGTCTTATACCCCCAAATATTTCCTTATCGTAGAACTCAAGCAATAGATTCCTTGGTATTTACTCAAAGGAATCGGAAACTTATTTTCAAACAAAACCATGAGTGTTTGGTGGGGCTCAACTCATACCTACTAAAATGAGGAAGTAACCAAAATACCTTCCAACAGGCATAGATAATTAAATCAGACACATTCGTGTAATGGGACATTACTCAGGCATCAAAAGAAATGAACTATTAAGCCATACAAGACCTAGAGAAAGCTCAAATGCATCCTACTAAATGAAAAGGCCCCCTTGCAGGCTACCTACTGTATGTTCCCAATTATACACCATTTGAGAAAAAAAGGAACTCTGCAAAGCCACTAAAATGCCCAGTGGTGGCCAGGCTCCTGTGGCAGAGAGAGAGAGAGAGAGAGAGAGAGAGAGAGAGAGAGAGAGAGAGAGAGAGCTCTTAGGGAGTCCACAGGTAGTGGAACTCCTCTGCAGGACTCTGTGATGGCAAAGGGATGAGGCTGCCTACTTGTCACAACCCATCGGACTGAGAGGGTGAGCGTGCAGAACTGCCAGCCCGGATGTCACATTAACAGATGGTGTCATAGGGAGAACAGGAAATGGCGAAGGGAACATAACTTCTGGCCATTTGTCTATAAGCCCACAGTTACTCTAAGAAATAAAGCTTTTAACTTCCCATCTAGTCAAACCTCTACCCATGCGTGGGTTTCACTGAGGCGCAAGTGAGGCAGCTACTCTTTGGATCTGGCTACGTTCTCTGAGTAGGAAACGCTACTGAAATTTCTTTGACAAAACTTTGAACTGTGACAAGTCTTTTCTTTGAATGCTAAGCACAAAGGCTATATGGAATCTGAACTCAGGCGGCCGCCTGCCAAGAAAGTCTTCTTCAGAGCCCTGGTCGCATCTGAAATGAAATCTACCAGAACTTCACAAGCCTGGAAACAAAATAGCTCCTCCCTCTAGTCCCAAGGGCAGTGACCTGGGGCCTTGACTATAAACAGAGGCAGAGAAAGACAGCATAGATCCATCTCTGGATATTCTGGGAGTCTCGAACTTGCATGGACTCATAAGTAACTTCCCAGGCAGCTAAAGAGCCTTTCTAGTAAGCCAAAAGCACATCAATTCATGTGCGCTAATAAACTTTGAACTTCCGTCAGATTAGATGCAGATTTGTTGGCCCTGTGATGGGGAGCCCACAAAAAAAAACCAACTGTTTCAGGCTCTAGGCATCACCTTGATAAAGAATAAAGGGAGAAGGGAAGGAGAAAGGAGGAGAGGTAGCCCTGGGGGATTGGGGGAGAATCCTAAGGCACAGGTGTTTAAATACTTAAATTCTGAAGTTGTAGGTGTTGGAGAGGAAGGCCTCTTGCATTTCAGGGAGAAGATGGCTCGGGGAGGACAACGGTGTTTCCCTGTGGTTCTCACACTTGCCCTTCTTTCCTGCTCTTTTGTCTCAACCATCCCCCAAGCCAGCACAGGTTTCTAGCATTTTGCCTGCGGCACCTGTATAAGACCTACTTAAGAACCACCTTCTTCCCAGCCCTTGCTTTCCATCAACCTTCTCCTGCGAAGGACAGACACCTTTGAAGTGTCTAGCTCATGAGGTTTGTAGAGACTAGACATCAAAACAAGACCAAAAACCAGAAACAAATAAGAACATCAAAGCTGAAGTGAATATAATTATCTTGGAAGCAGGTTCCTTTAATTTTAAAAATACATATAGAAACTGGGCTGTAGAAGGGTTCGGTAGCTTCCCCAGGGTCCCATCATGCTGGATCTAGGAATAGAGCCTCCCTTGCACACTCCCCTTTATCTTATCCATACAGCTCTATCCTTTAACCTAAATACAACTTTCACTGTAACGCTTCTTAAAGATTTTTTGAGCATTATAATTTAATAAAAGGATCATTTACTAATTGACTAATTCACTTGCTCCATGAAAGTGGTTGAAGGCATTGTCTGCTACAGTCCTGCCAGCACCTACAGTGAGAAGATTGTCAGGGCAGACATGAATTGGACCTAGCCAGTGCATGACATCTTTAACACTGTGTGTGTGTGAGGGGGGGGAGGAATAAGGATACAAACTTTACTCTGAACTGGTTCTCGTGGTATTTAGGGTCAACCAAAGAGTACATGATTGGGAGTCCATCAGAAAGGACGTGAAAGGAAGAATGAAATAGACTTCGAGACTGGAAAGAAGAGAAGAAAGAGACTCCAAAACTAATTACTGGGTTCGCAAGCATAGGCTTCTCTCTGTCGACAGGAAGGGGTCACGGGGCATCTAAGCAGAGACCTCGTGGGCTGAGATCTATGTTTTGGGAAGAGCAATACAGCGAGGAAACGAGCGTGCCTGGCCCACGGCAGCAGCTGTAGTGCCTCCCATCAGCGGCTTCCGAGCTGGCAGATTATACAGGAGGAGGCTCAGGGTCTCCAACCCTCTCCCAAGCAAACGCTCACCCCTGCTGCCATCCCAGAAAAGAGGGGTCTTTTAGGCCAAGTCATTTAAAATTCCACAGCTACCAACGAGGCAGTGTAAATCAGAATGCAGCCCAAGTAGCTGCATTCGTTGAGAACTGGGGTCAACCCCACATCTCCCCTGAGCCCGCACGGAGCAAGATGTTTCCAAATTCTTTGCAGACTCCGAGGGAGAACGGAGCCAGATGAATGCTAATTAAGAGAACCCATTTTGATTCTATACAGCAGAGGTTGGCAAACGTTCTGTAAATATTTTATGCTTTGAGGGCCACACAGTCTCACTGCAACCATTCAGCTCTGTTGCTATAGACAAAATGTAAATGAGTGAGTGTGGCCATTCCGATAAAACTCCAGTTACCCAACAGGCCACGGGCCAGACATAACCTTGCAGGCAGAGTGCGCGCCCCGCCTCCTGTCCACCAGGAAGCCATGGTCTCCATTACATACAGTATATTTGCTTTGCATTGGCTGCTCACACTGCTCAGCAAGTTAAAGGCGGCACTTGTAGAGCCAGAAGTTTTTGTTTTTCTGTCCCTTACTTCCTTTTTACGCATCTTAAGCAGGCCATCATTTCTGAGAAAGCGAACGTTGAATTTGACTTCACACTGAGCGTCCATGAGCACCGGCAGATAATAGCCTTAGAAAGCCAAAGTATTTGAACAGGAAAGGTGGTTAAAAGTGTCCTCATCTGACCACTTCCTTGGTGTGACCACCTAAAGCTAAAGGACAAGGTAATTTGTCCAGTGCACAGCAGCCAATAAAAGAAGATGATATGCCTCCACCCAGAGTTCTTTCTTGTTAAGCAACTACACTTTTCTTTCATTTATTGAATTTTAGAAAACAAAAGCAATCCTTGCTCAAGGTGCCAGAAAAGGACACCCCGCCAGTCCACTACAGCTGGCAAAGCGCCCAATCTGAGGGCCATCGCGAAAGAGACGCCACGTGCCACACAAGATGCACATGTGTAGGCCTGTCCCTCTAGGGGACGTGTTGTGTCAGGAGCGTGGCCAGCCTAGGGCTTACAGAAGTCACAGACCTGTGGCGCATGCTCAGGACAGGCCAGTCTTCTCTCCTGAACCAAGAGAGTTAATGTTATCAGCTCGGCAACTGGGTTCCTAGAAAGGGTGCCTAACTTACATCTGGAGTCTGTGGTGGAGATCCCTTTATATTGCCTAGGGAACCTGTGAACCTCGCTCACATCAGGTGGATGCAGTGGAAAGCAAGCACTAGACAAATTCCTGGCACAGGCGTTTTTTGTTTTGGCATCATTCTCTTTCTTCTGCCTCTGCCTTCTCTGCAGGACTCCCCCTGTACAGCGAGGCCCAGGTGAGAACACACAAGGATTCCATACACTAGCGTGAGTTTACATGATCAAGACGGAACATTTAGCTCGACACTGAACAGTTCTGTTGAATGGAAGTGATAAAATTAAATGGCAGGATGTCCGCCACTGAGTCCTTCTACTATGGAGGAACTGCATTCACTTCTCTTAACTATGTCCCTCCACTAACAGTGCCCCGGGTTGGCATCCTGTATTGGAAATACACTGAAATCTTTGCAAATTCTGAATTATGCCTACTCTCATCATCGCACAAAAAGATCACCATCTCTTTATTAATCTGGTATTGTTCTTTATTTCCGGCTTCCTAAGCTTTTTCCTTGCACTTTCTTTGCCAGAACTCATCGAGTCACCCAGGTAGTCTGCGCTAGCATTGATGCTGACCCAGGAAGCAATTGGAAACAGTGAGCTCTTTTCTGGTGTGAGCTGGACGGGTACCAACACTTCCCAACGCAGTAAGGTTTCCATTTCAAGTCTTGCTTGTAGCATGCGGGGCTTTGTGTGAATGATCACACTAAATGCCCTGAGAACTCCAAGGAAAAAAGTGCATAACCAGACCCATTTTACAGAGAGAAACATTCAGGAAAAAACCCTGAAAGTTCACAAAACTAAGAAGTGAGAATGGAGTATGGACAACACAGAGTCAACCATAGGTCATCATCTGATCACACAGCTTGTTGGTGAGGAAACCAAGGCATCACTTAAGGTCAGATGGTCCCGTGTCTCTGTTCAGAGTCACATGAGTGAGGGAAATAATGTTTACTGTCTATATTGACAGTACCAAGTGTGTTCTTCTTTTCCCTTCGTGGTGGCCTGATGCAAAATAATATTATTTATTTACTTTGCAATATAGATAGCAAGTAAGAAAATAAGAAATGTGTACTGAAAGCATCATTCATAGTTTCTCAAAGGAAGTATTCTTCTGTAGAACACGTTCAAGTAACTGGCAAATGCTAACTCTGAATCATCCAAGCCTGAGCAAGGCCTGCTGGCTGACTACAAAGATCCCATGTCTCCCCTGATGAACTTCATTTCACAAAGGTAAAGGCTGTGGATGCAGGGCAGTGTCAATAGCATCTTCCTTCTACACCCACAAACAGGCTTGCCCTGGAATGGTCCCCAGTGATACCCAGAGGCAACCAGCTCTCCTTTCCACTCCATCACCCTGTTCTGTGGTTCCCTCTACACAAGATTCCTGTTTTTGCTTGGGAGCTAGGATGCTGTCTGCCTTTCTCACATCCCTGCTCTGTTCTCTTAATCACTAACCACAACATGGAGTTCTTTCCCAAACTAGAAGTGGAAGGAGAATTCAAAGCCCCACTGCGGGTGGCCATCATCCTACCTGAGAGAATGCCCAGGATGGTCTATCAGTGAAAAACGCACTATGCTATACGTCTCATTGGGCCTGGGGGGGGGGGGGAACCAAGAAGGGGAAAAGGTTTCTAGGTTAAGAGGTCATTTTAAGGTCATAAGGACTAGCATTGTTGGAAGAAATGCTCAAAGATGGAGAGAAAATGCCAACAGTTAGGATGGCCTATCTATGGTGAAACATGGGCCAGACTGTGTCTGGGCTTTGGGGGACAAATCCAGTCTCCTGGAGGATAGAACAGTGAAATTGTAGCGCAAGTGATTTCTTCAGTTGGGGAAGAAAGCAACAGAACAACAGGAAAAAAAAACAGTATAAGCCCAGAAAACACGGCTCAGAAGCTCAGCTGAGTGGGCCGAGACACATGTGGGCAGGCTGATTGGCATGAGGTGTTCAGGGCTCAACCATGCAACATGAGCTCTAGGCTCTGGGAAGCTGGACTCCTTGTAGACCCCATGAGTCTAAATTTATCAGTTTCCTGCTTGTTTGGCTGCCTTAGGAATTGCTTTGAGACTAAGACTCCTGGGGTGGATGCCCAAGGGGTTAGGAAGACAAACACTGAACACAGTAAGACTTCAAAGTGGATGAGTTTCCTTTCCAGAGTTGAAAAACAAACCTAGTCTATGATGGAGACAGAGATAAGTGTGCCCACATTAGCGAAATGCACTAATACCCATGAATGCCATCCTTTTCGAATGGCAGACAGGATAAATAAACTTCTTTACTGTTCATTTTCCACCGGGTCTATGAGAGCGCCAGCTTTGTACTTAAAATGTGTGCTCAACCTTGGAAATTTTATGCGGTTGGTAAGTGTCCAGCAGAGTGTAGACGGTGAAAACTCATAGTGGGAAACTCGATGACACTTTCAAGTCACAAATGAATCCCCCTGGTTGCTTTATTTCCCCCATTGTAGAACAGAAAGCCAACCATCCACAGGGTTCATCCTTGTTCAGATTTGATTTAAAGCCTACTCATGACAGTAAGTGTCACTGAAGGAGAATATGGGGCAAGATTCAACTGTATTGATATCATGCATTAAGCATTATCGCAACACTTGTGAGCATCCTCGACATTAATGTTACTGTTAATGAAAGAAATATATCAAAGTTCTAGCACTCTGTGCCCTTGCCTGGTTGGTTCCTACCTGGGTATCTCGGTGCTCTTGCAGCCAGGGGAAAGCCTGGCATTTGGAGAAAGCAGTGATACTGAATCAGAACCTCCATAGTCCTCTCCTGGCATCCTGGATCCTCTGTGAGGTCTTCGTTTTACTGCCTTACAAGACCCAGTTACCAAAGGCCAATAGAAGTAAGGATTACAAAGCAACCTCCAGAGCTTCCCAGACCTGGAAAGAAATCTCTCTGCTGAGCAGGACAAAACTACCTTCTTTGCCTGCTCTGGGAGCTGCTTAGGCAGACCCCTTGGACACAGAATGTTACTTAGGATGTTCATCCAGGGGCGACTTGTTCTTCCCATTTACAGTCCAAGTCAAGGGAGATCAGGCAGGGCAGTGGCTGTTCACCTAACCCCTTTTCTGTCCTTTGCCTTTTCACTTTCCAGGAAGGAGCCAGTAGCCACAGAAAGGCTGCTGTAAACACCGAGGTAGGCAGGATCTCCATAGATGAGGCAGCAAAGCCTCATTTCTCAATGGCAGTCATGCTATGTGGGCATTTCCTTAGGACTGCCAGGAACACTGAAGGCATCGTCAGGAAGCGACTGAGCACATGCTGTGTGGGTAACTCCATGACCCAGGAGTTACCACCTCAGACTGGAGCGGGAGCTCAGTCCAGGATAACAAAGTAAGGATCAATTCAAGCAGAGGGGCAAGGAATAAAGATAACAATGAAGAGGAAGGCTCAACTCAACCATACTTTCCCACACAGGGCAATCACTGACATCCTTCAGGTTCAAGCGAGCAAATAAGGAAAGAGATAGAATCAAATGGAATCATAGCCTGAGCTCCCAGGGCCTATAAGGCAAATCCACATTCCCTGATCTAGCATCATCTTCCTTGTCCCTACAACCCTGACCTTAACCTCCTATTTTGAGACTGACTCCTGACTACATGGGACTTAGTGTATAGTAGTCCCAATTTTTTATTCCCACATTGACTTCTGCTGTTCCTCCCAACCTCAAAGAAAATGTCTGGCCTCTCTATCCAAATCCATGTTGGATTCATTCAAGGAGGCAGTGAGCACAGCTGCTACATGCTAGGCACTGCGCTAAGCACTGGGGACCCAAAGCCATGCAGAGATCAGGTTTCACTCCTCGGAGCCCATGATCTTAGAGAAAACACCAGTTTCTTCTCTGACCTTGCCCATCTCTGAACTCTTGGGAACACTGTCCAGACCACTTACTTGTCAGGTTCTTCTGCTTCATTTTGTCCACGAGACTATGATGCAGTTATTTCTCATCCTATAGGTATCCACAGTGAGACTGAAGGCACGCCGTAAGATCTGTGAGGACAGGGACTTTATTTAGATCAAGTACTGCGTTTAAAATATGTTTGTGAGAAGATGGCAAAATATTAAAATATGTACCAGGAAGTGATGGGAAACAAAAGCCTCCTAGTCCTTATTTTACTGTCTAAGGTCTAATCCATATTTATTACTGTCAATGGCAATGCTATTTGGACTGATATTTGTCTGTTGAAGGGCTTCTTTTACTTTACAGGATGCTCAGCTGCGTGCCTGATTCTAACTATTCAGTGCCTGAAGCTTCCCCGCCCCAGTGGTCACAACCAAAATAGTCCCCAACATCACCAAATTTCCTTAGAGGAGAAGATGATAAACATCAAACCAAATGCTTGACACATAGCTGAAATGTCTTGAGCTTGCTTTCTTCTGTGTCACTAAAATTATGCATGCATATTATATTAATATTTAAACATATATATTTAACTTCATGAAAGGCACACATTTTTTTTCAAGGCATTAAAAAGTGACTAAGAAGCCCATTGCACTAAAGGAGCAAGAAAAGCAAATTCAGAAGGAGAGAATTGGCTCCCAGAGTGAATTTTTCTTTTGCCTTTGGAGAGTATCCCCAATAATCATACAGCTGTAAACCAGTGAGCTCCTGCGACAGTGTTCTGGGATGAGTTGTGGTTGCATATCTAAGCAGGGGTAGCTGGAATTCAAGATCAAATTCCTGTGGTCCCCATCCTACTTGAGATCACAGCTGGGAACTCCCACCCCCATGATGACTGTTTAGTGTGGCTTCCCCCTCACAAAACCTTCCAGCAGACTAAAACTCATGGTCCAAACAAAAGTTCACCTTCTCTGCCAAAGTGACAAAGCCTCCAATCCTTCAAAGGATGAAATAATTGCCCCTGCCTATGATGAGGAAAACGTGCCTTGAGAGTCACGAAATCCGGTCTCAAACCATAGCACATAAAACCTTGGCATCTACCACTTAATAAAAATGCTGCCTTGTTTCCGGATTTTAAAAGAGGAAATCAGAATAATGCCTGTGATGGAAAGACACACACTCACTGCTTTTCTGACTGCTCCTGGATGGGTTTCATGAGGAGCCATTGACGGAAAATGATTCTTCAGAAGCTCACTTAACTGAAGCTCCCTGAAGACCCAAAGAAGCCAGGACCTGCCAATCATGGCACCCAGCACTTAGCACAGAAGTTGCACAGCAGGTGCCCGGTCTGTTGATTGGATAACTTCAATAAAACATGCTCCAGTCCTTTGCGGTTCTATTTAATATGTGATTTGGTGGTAAGTGCATTTATATCAATCCTGTACTCATAATATAAATTATTACAAATTTTACAAAATATAGAAGAAACTTACATTTTAATGTTGAAATAGTTTATATATCTATTATATAGTTTAATATAAAGGCAAAAAAAGATACACACTGAACATCACTGTGAGGCATGCACTCTGCTTGATTCTTTCCCATATTTCATTTCTCTTTGTTGAGATTTCTGCACGTCCCCTCTTAAATTCTAAAAATGCACAAGAATAATAGTATGTATTTCAAACAGATAACACAGCGCATGGTGAAATTTAGTGAGCAAAGGGAGGGTACAGGGGAGATGATGGACAGTCAGGACAGGGGCTCCTAAGTGATCCAGAAAGAGGACAGATGCCAGGAAAGCTTGCTGATAGAAGAAACAACCAAATGGCAACTTTACGTCAATGGAAATTAATCAGGAAGAGGGAATGGATTTGAAGAAGTTGTGTAGATTTCAGGCTGAGTGGATGCTAAATATAAAAAGCATGAACTCAAGAAAGAAAGGGGGAAGGAAGGAGGGAGGAAAAGAAAGATAGGAAGGAAGGAAGGAAGGAAGGAAGGAAGGAAGGAAGGAAGGAAGGAAGGAAGGAAGGAAGGAAGAGCAGGAAATGGCAAACGACTTCATCCTGTGAGTGAAGAAGAGCTATGGCCTTGATGAAGGCAGAAGCCACCACACTTTGCTAGTGCTCTTGTCCCTCCACTGCGGGTCACTGTGGTTGGGAAGAGCAGGAACACAAGAGGCTTTCTCAGTGGAGAAGATGCACTAAGAGTCATGTCAAGAGGTGAGGAAGAATGTCACAGGCAGCTCTGGCAGACGTGGAGAGGAGGGAGGGAGGATCTGTTTGACCTTGAGAACTATTTGACATTTAACTGCAAAGGCCAACAAAACAGTTTCTAAGGCTTTGTGAATCCTCTGACATTGAACCTAGCTACGTGTGTGTGTGTGTGTGTGTGTGTGTGTGTGTGTGTGTGTGTGTGTGTGTGTGTAGAGAAAACACACTTCACCAGTTCTTCAAAATTTGTAGCCATATTCTGAAACATTATTTTACCTTACCTGCAAAGTTCCTGGTTTGGTTCTTGGAAATGGAACCATCCTCCTAACAGGCCACTGGTGTCTGCTGGTAGCAAGTAGTTAAGATTCTGTTAATTACAGAAGTTGGCTTTTAATTGTGCCAAGAAAAATAACACTCTTTGGGAATACGACAGAGCTTAATAACTGGGCTCAAGATAGTAAACTCATTACTTTTGCTGTGCGTGGGCTGGTTTCCTCTCTCTGAATAATGGAATGTATTCTCTCCATCAGCGGAAAAGGACCTAGTGCTACCAACCTCATGTGTATTGTCAGACCCAAAGGAAACACCATTCATCGCTCACACTTTGTTCTCAAAACAGCCTTAGACTTAATTTGTGTGTTAAAGTATTTCAATGAGTTCTCGTCGGCTAACAGAATCGGGTACTCAGCCAGGTCCATTAGCTCTGCCTCCGCTAATCTTCCTCCCAGCAGATAATGAAGACCAGGACAATGAGATGCATGAGACAGAGTTAACTAATCAGGACAAGGAGCACTGTCCTTTTTAGCTCCATCTTCTCTGAAAGCATGCTCTATCCAGCTAACTGGTAATGCATTCCGATCAATAGCTACGGTGAATTAGGATATTCTGAAGGTTAGAGCATGTTTACCGTTGGGGGGGTGGGGTGGAAACTCTGTTAATTGAGCCAGAGCTAAAGAGGTTCCTTGAGTAGTTACCATTGGGATAATCAAAGAACAAACATCCAATCCAATATATCCACAAACAAGACATCCCTGCTCTCTGTTTTTTTGTGGAAAATGTATGGACCCTAAGGAAGTGTAGAATATTTTAAGGTTAAAATAGAGATGACCTAATAGAATTGTACTAGCTCTTATATGTGTCATCTACAGACTCCTACACATCACAGGAAGGAAATGGGACCCCAAGGATACAGTCTGTTATAATTGGCCACCTCATGTTGTGTCACCTTTGTCGTGGTATAATGATGTAAACTCTTGTTTATACAGCAACTTTGCATCATGCATTCTTTATATGTTGTATTACAACTGGACTCTAACTTACACTAAATATTTATCAAAGTTATTTCACCCTTGGCTTTCTCATTGACAACATCTGCAAAAATCCTGTTTATGTTCAAACCAGAGTTTACATAAACAATTATACAGAGTAGAGAGAAGTGCTGTGGGCAGTTTTCATCTTCGACTCTCTTTAATTTTCCCTGACATCTTTAATGACCCTACAAGCAGATCAGAATACTAAAAGAAGCCGTGGTAGCATAGGTGCCACATGTACTTGCTATGAAGTGGTGAATTTCCTAGTGTTGAGTATGTATATGTACATACATATACATACATGCATTCATACATACAAAAATCAGCTAAGTTCCTTTGGACCAAACTGTCTAATTAAAGCAAAGTAAATTATGTGTCTGTATGTGGAGGAGGGCGTATGAATGTTTATGGCTTGCTTTTTAATTCATATTTTTTGTTTTGATATTTTTTAGTTATTTTTATTTTATGAAGATATATTTCATACAATATATCTTCGTCACATTCTTTCCTATACCCCAAGTGCTCTCAGAGCCTCCCACCTTCTGACAATGCCCCCAACTTCATGACTTTTCTCTCCAAAGGGAATAAAAAGCCTAAAAGACAAGCAAACAAAAGAGAAAACAAAACAAAAATCAAAAAGAAAAAAGCACCAAACAATAACAAAAATCACATGATAAAAACATCGAGTGTGTTTTGTGTTGGTCAACTTCTCCTGAACATGACAAGGTTTGCACAAATGGGTGACATACCCAGTATCAAGACATTTGTAGAAAAGCAACTTTCCCTCTCCCAGCAGGCCGTCAAATACAAATAGCTCCTTGGTTAGGGATGGGGCTTTGTGCCCACTTCCCCTTCTTCATGATGGGATTTTTCCTGGTTTGAATTTAAGTATATCTTGAGCGTGTTGCCAGTCTCTGCAAGTTCATGCGTGCATCAGCCTTGATGTGTCTGAAAGACACTGTTTCCTTGGAGTCACTGGCCACTTTTAGTTTTTAAAATCTTTCTGCCTCCTCTTCTGCATAGGCTCCTGAGCTTTGACATAGACGTCTCATTTAAGGATGAGTGCTCCAAGGTCTCTCAGTCTCTGCACATTGTCCAATTGTGGGTCTCTGTGTTAATCACAATCTACCTCAAGAACTTTCTCTGCTGAAGATTTAAGCAGTGCAGTGTTCTATGGGTATGGCAATAGCTTACTAGAAGCCATTTTACTGCTGTGTTCATTTAGCAGAATAGTAATAGATTTTCCCTCAGGGGCCCAATGACCCATCTTGTCTTAGGTTCTTGGACTCACTAACAGTGCCAAGTGTGGGTTCCATCTCATTAAGTGGGCTTTAAATGCAATAAAATTTTAGTTGGTTATGTCCATAACATTTGAACCACTGTTGCATCAGTATATTTGGCAGGCAAGGTCATTGCTGCAGGTTTTGTAGCTGGATGGCACTGATGTCTTTCTCCCCACTAGCATGCGTAGTACCTGCCAGCATTATGAACACTAGTCAGGGGTGAAGGTTCTAGTTAGGTACCACCTCCATCTCCATGTTCAATGACATGCATAAGTGGTACCTACAGCAATAGGGACTTGCTATCATATGGGCGACGTTAACTAACAGCATTGGTAATAGTCTGTACTGTTTGTGGGGAATATGGGATCCCTTTGGCCAATGACTCAACAAGACATAACACATTTGTGGAACTAGGAATTTTATTTGGTTGTACATGATATCTCATTAAGAAACTGTCTCCTCCATTATACGGTAACTCAATTTAAATTCCTTTTATATATTTTAGGAAACTTCTAAAACAGTTGGTTCCCACATGCCATTTCAACACATCTTTAGAATTAGTTTTCCTTCCCCATATTACCTCCTTTATCCTGCCAAACCCCCCACCTCCCCTTTTACTTCCCTATTTCAATTTCTCCTTTATCCCTATGGCACTATATTCTATATTCCCTTCCTTGGAAGATCTTCTCTTCATGCCTGATCCTTCTACCTAAACTCTATGAATATCCTACCTGAAACAAACATATCTAAAGCTTAAAAATTAACATCTACATATTAAAGGAAGCATGAAAATTTTGTATTACTAAATTGGGTTGCCTCCATCAAAATGATTGTTTCTACTGCCACCCATTTACATTCAAATTTCATTATTTTGTTTTTTAACAAGCAAATAATATTACATTGTATAAATGTACCACATTTTTATTATCCATTCATCAGTTGATGGACAACTAGGCTGATTATAATTTCTGTCTATTATGAATACAGCAGCAATGAAGATGGATGAGCAAGTATCTCTAAAGTAGGATGTAGATTCCTTTGGGTATTTACCCAATAGTGGTATACCTGAATCTTGTGGTAAATCTAGTTTCATCTTTTTAAGGAACCTGCATACTAATTTTCATAGTGGCTGAACAACTTTGCAGCTCCACCAGCAGGGAATAATTGTTTCTCTTTCCCCACATCCTTGCTAGCATGTGCTGTTGTTTGTCGTATTGATCTTGGTCATTCTGACAGGTGCAAGATGAAATCTTAGCTTGAATTTTCATTTCACTGATGGCTAAAGGAGCTGGACATTTTTGGAAGAGTTTCTAAGCCATTCATGTTCTATCTTTTGGTAACTCTGTTTAGTTTCATATCCTATTTGTAAAAACTGGATTATTTGCTTTTTATAATGTTCCATTGTTTTTAGTTTTCTATATTCTAGATATTAACCCTCTCTCAGAAGTATAGTTGATAAAGACTTTCCTCTACTCTATAGGCTACAGCCTTGCTCTGGTGATGGGGTTCTTTTGCTGTCCAGAGCATTTTAGCTTCATGAGGTCCCATTTAGTAATTGTTTGTCACAGTGCTTCACTGTTGGCATCCTGTGCAACGTCCATTCCTTCGCCAATGAACTCCAGTCTATTTTCTACTTTCTCTTCTATCAGATTCAGGATATCTGGTCTTATGTTAAGGTCCTTGATCCATTTGGAGATGAGTTTTGCAGAGGGTGATATAGATCTATTTTTAGTCTTTAGCATGCAGCTAATCACCATTTGTTAAAGATTCTCTTTTCTCCTGCGTGTATTTTTGACTTCTTTGTTAAAAACCAGGAGTCCGTAGGTGTGTACAACTATGCCCAGGGCTTTAATTACACTTCATTGATCAACGTGTCTGTTTCCATGCAAATACCACACTGTTTTTATTGCGATTGTTTTCTTATTTAATTTGAGATCTGAGACGGTGACACCTCCAGTAGTTCTTGTACTAGTCAGGTAAAATATGCGATTTGATGGCTAATCTTGATTGCATACTTGACTGCATCTAGAATTAACTAAAACTGCAGCAACTGGGCATATCTGTGAGGGATTTTTCTTGGTTGGATCATTTGTGGCCAGGAGACTCATCGTAAATCTGGCCACACCTTCTGGTGGCAGCCCACGTAAAGGATATGACAGACGCGAACTTTTGCTTTTTGCCTGCTTGACATAACTCTCACCAACAAGCTCACCTACCTTGAGTCATTTCTTCTCAGTGTTAGAACCTGCTTCTTCAGG
>NW_026067997.1:7513589-7600984 GCF_014885135.2 Alexandromys fortis
ATATATTTTAATACTTATTAATATATTAAATAGTATATAAATTGTCTATGCATTAACTAATGTTGATATATTTATGTGTATGAATATACATTAACTATATTAACAAACATATATTTTAATATAATAGTTACATATATGTTTATTCTTTCTATCAATCTGGTACTGTTGAGAACCCCGACTTATACACCTACCATGACTTCTTCAGGGTTAATATGTGATTTTAGATGTAGTATTGTTTCTTTTATTAAGTTGGTTACCCTTGTATTTGGTACATAAATGTTTAGAAGTGTAATATTCTCTTGGTAGATTTTTCCTTTAATGAGTATACGGTATCCTTCCTTAACTTTACTGATTAGTTTGAGTTTGGAGTCTGGTTTGTCAGATATCAAAATAGCTACTACATCTGGTAGCTTCTTGATTAGATTCGCTTACAACACCTTCTTCCATCTTTTTACTCTAAGACATTTTCTGAGCTTCCTTGATGGTAAGGTGTATTTCTTGGATGCAGCAGACAGAAAGGTTCTATTTTCTAAATGCCGCTTTTTGTCTTCTTATTGGGGGATTAAGACCATTAATGTTGAAGATTATTATTTAGTCGTGTTTATTAATTCCCATTATCTTGTCGCTGATGTGCTTTTGTTTCTTCTTTTGATGAACTATTCTGTAACTATTTATTCCTCATGTCCTTTTTGGGTAGTTAGCCTTGTCTTGAAACTAAAATTTTCTTATTATTGCCTTTTGTAAAGCTGAAATAGTGGAGAGAAATTGCTTAAACTTCTTTTCATCATTTTTTTCTCTGCCTTGGATTGATAGTTTTGCTGGGTATATTAATCTGGGCTGGCATTTGCGGTCTTCCAGGCCTTGTAAAACATCTGTACAGGCCCTACGGATTTTCAAGCTGTGCACCTGGGAAACTAGACATTTGTTATGCACTTATATAATATAGCTACAAGATAGACATTCGTATTGTAAAAGTTATAAACTGGCCAGTAAGGTAGCCAAGGAAAGTAAGCTCTATTAGTTCTTAATGCTCAGGAATGCTTGTCTCTGCACAGATGCTCCAACTTTCATCATCCCCATGGTACTACAGTCTGGGAGCCCCACACCCTCAGCTCTGCACGGCAGTTAAATCCCTGCAGGATGAGAAGCCTGGCCCTGGAACATCACGCACAATTTAGCCGGGGTTTTTGCCACTTCTTTACAAAGAGTTCATTCCCTTGATTTTTCTATCTGTTTTCTACCTAATTTAATTCCTCTCTGAATTCTCAGAGTGATTATTATTAATGTCCATATTTCTACCAACATTCTTTTTATGATATGTTTTCCCTGAATGTGTTGCTCTGGTTAGTTTCTTGTTAACTTGACACGAGCTAGGTTGGCCTGAGAAGAGGAAACTCAATTAAGAAAAATACCTCCACCTCAGGTGGTCTGTAGGCAATTCTGTGAGCCATTTCCTTGATTAATGATTGACGTGGGAGTGGTGCCATTCCTAGTTAGGGAGCCCAGGGTTGTACAAGAGAAGTAGGCTGAGAGAGCCGTGAGGAGCAAGCCAGTAGGCAGGGTTCTTTCTTAGCTTCTGCTTCAGTTTCAGGTCACAATAAAAGACTAGTATATATGCCTGCCTTCTCTTAGACACACACCTTATGGAGCTGGAGCCTACTCTGGGCCTCATTCGGGTGTTATCTCCTGCAAAACCACAGTTCCAATATGCAAGGGACACTGGGGCTTCAATGTATGAATTTGGTGGGGACACAGTTTAGTTTGGATCTGAACCCAAGCAATTAGACTAAGAGGTTTGCTTAAGCACACACTGAGATGAAGGATGGGCCGGAATGACTAGAGTAGCCGCCTGAACTTAAAGGAACCAACCTTTAAGAAGACAGGTCTTCCTATTTTGCTTCAGAAAAAAAATGCCCAAACAGCCTAGATGAGATGGTTTCCTATTTCCTTCTTAGTACCCCTGAGTGTGGAAAGTCTACAATCCTCCTAAAGGGAAGGACTGAGTGATACTGGGCTTAACTTTGCTCCTTTTAATCCATATGAATCATTAAAACTGATCAGCACATTACACATATATATTCTATTAAAAATAATGTCGCTTAGTTCACACAGTGAAAAATTACTCCACCTAGAAATTCATGACCCTGTCCTAAAGACAGCAAGGCCATAGCTGGGAGGATAAGAATAGGTCCTAAGTCATGTGTGACCATCAAATCACTGCCTCTGCCTTAGTGGAAACTGCGTCAGACTGGAAATCAGAAGGCCTGGGCTTTGGTCTCACCTTGCCCCTAATTCATCACATATGTCCGTTTGCTCCATGTCTCATGTCTGACTATGGATCAGAAGACAGAAGTGACAAGAATAAGTGTCGCATGTAGGATGCAAAGTCGCCGAATCACTTCCGTACCTCTTAAACTTCTAAGGACCCTCAATTGTCAACTTAATGTTTCTCTTCAAAACTGCGCAAATGCCATCTGACAGGCTCCATCTCCCGGCATGCCAATTATCAATGTGTTTCATTTTTCCTTATAATGCAACACTCCAAATTGGAAGTGTGTTTTAATAAAGCTTTGGCAAATGCTGGGTATAGCAAAAGAATTATTCCTGGCTCTGGGTATTATTCTGCTTTTAGGCTTTCTCAATATCACATCTCTCTTCCCACAATGGAAGTTTGGCCGAGGACTTCATAACCCAAAATAAGGTTAACATGATACGCCATAAAAGGTTGAAGACGCCAGTGGAGGCCTCATAAGGTTCGTAGCTGATCCAAAACTAAAAATATTTCCTTTCACGTGGAACATATTCTCTGCACAAGCAACAGTAAATACCTGGTCCTTTTGTCTCCTATGAAGAAAAATTTTCACCTAAGAAGAATTAGATCCATCAGCGCATTAAGAGGAAACTATGAAACCATGGCGTAAATTATGGGGCCTGATGGTAATCTTAAAGTTTTTTCACCCAGGTTCTGTTTCGGGGCCAACTCGAGTCAAGAGGCCTGTCACTTGGAGTGTGACCTCTCAAAGGGACTTGTGCATTCCTGCGTGGATGACGCGGCACCTTGAACCTATAGTGTCTTGAAACTCGATTCCACAAGTTCGCATAGGAAGTAATGCTATCTTTTAAGGTAGGGATTGTGTTTACTTAAAAATAGCAGCTCCCCATTTAAAAGCAACCCAGATGATGTAATTGCCATATATTACCCTGCAATTTAAAGAGATCAGGTTCAGGTCTCAAATTCTCAGACGCTGTGGTAAGGAGACACCGAGAAGGCCACTGAAATGATAAACCCGTTCTCCCGGCGAGAGAATTTGTTCAGCTTGCTTTCCGCACCTTTTGTTGGTGGGTTTTATCCTCTAAATGTGAGAACCAAAAATATCTGCCTGCTTCTCAAAGGCTGGGCGGGGTGAAGGAAACCCAAACTCTCTAGAAGTGGCAAGGAACCGAGGTATCAGTGTGACCGAGTCATTCATTTTGAGGAGTGACAGGTATTGTTCTCCGCACATCAGGTGCACGCTGGGACAGCTAGGTGAACCAAGGAGAGGATTCAGGGCTGAGTGCTTGAAGTCATGGTGACATGCGCTGAGTCACAGCACAACAGCAGACAACACAAACCAAGTGACACAGACAGGCGACAAGAGTCCCCAGAAGCTTGACAGGGGAAGCTCCCGCTGCCTTATTTTTATCCTCTGGAAACAGAATTCCTCACAGGGATTCTACATTCCTCAGGCTCAGACATGATTAAACACCATACCTTTTAAAATGTTTTACTATTCCAAGCAGAGGAATACATAAATAATCGCTTTCCAGTTGCCACCCCTCAGCCTGGAATCACAGCCAAGTGTTTTCTGGCCTTCAGTCTACTTTGACCAGACTCCACATGAGAGGGGAAAGAAGAGAAAAGAAAAAACAACAAGAAGAAGCTGTCTAACTAGATCACCTGAGGCTGGATGGAGAGGAATAGTGCTAAGGGTGATGGGAAGGGGCACTCAGCCACACTGAAGCCATGTTTCTCCCACCCGCTTGTGGTAAGACAACAATGAAGTTGTAGCCCACATGGTGAACTGAAGGCGGTTTGGACCAGCTGAGATCTAGGATCAGGTTCTGATACCTCTTCTCATCATGAGAGACAGTGGGCTGTCCTGAGCCAAGAGATGCGAAGCCTATATGTCTGCTAAAGCTGGAGAGCTTCCTGTGGAACCAATGTGTAAACAACACTGGTCTATATGTGGCCTGGGTTAAGAGGACTGGTTCCTGAACTGTCTAATCTAGTCATGACCTGTCTCTCAGATCATCTACCCTTACCCACAGGTCCCTCCTGAGCTTCCAACTAGAGCCCTTCCTTCCCTTACCTCACAAAGACCCTTTTATCTCTGCTCTAGCTTCAGGCCTCCAGCCTTTTTCCTCCCCCTCCCTTCTGCCCCTCATTTTAATACTGCCTGCTTTCAACTCACAAGTCCAGTCTCATTCCCTCCTAAGACAAGTCTACTTAAACCATATGATTAAAAAAAAAAAAAAAGAAAGAAAGAAAGAAAGAAACTTCAGTCTTCATACCATTTATCTCAGAACGAAATGCTAATTTTTAAATCTACAAACCTGCCCTGTGGGATAAGAACTCCCCATGGTTAAAGTCTGGAACTTACATTTAAACAAGTCAGCAGGTGACTCCAGGGCTTGCTAGAGAAGCCCCACTTACCCCTGACTGGATGTCCTGAAGCAGAAAACACTCAACTGCGCAAAAGTGGCTCCTGTTCATTGTCCTCAGATGTACCACCTTGTGCATCACCTGAAGCCCCAACTCCACGACGGGGCTTTGTGCCCTTAGCAAGTTCACCTCAGGGTTCTGGTTTACAGTAAAATAAGGATCTCTGTCTTGTATCATGTGCTATTCTTTGAGCAGGGCATGGGTCCTCTGCTGAATTATATATCCACCTAGGGAAAGGATGTGTGTTAAACCTACTGCACACTCTATGCAGAGTGATCCACACGGAGTCCTCACCCAGAGAAAGAGCAGCTTTGAGAACAGAGTTCCCGGTGAGGGTAGAGTTAGCTATGTAATAATGCATTAGTCTCCTTCTATGTACTTAACTTCCTGAGATGTGGATTATCCTTTGCTCCCTGCAGTGAATATGCCTGTCCTCTGTAGGGACAGCTTGTAGGGACCCTGGCTGAGTTTGGGTTGTAAACCTACACTTGGTTTAATGCTGAGCTGTTATCTTGCTTGCCTCTTCAGTAATTGCTAAAATAATATATTCATGCGTTCACACTACATTGGGTCTCACAAGTTGGTCTTGGTGCTTTAGATTCTCTCATCCACACGGTATTCTTCTCTCGACATTTTGCCTACAGCTACCTTGGAACTACATGTTGTCTTTTCGCATCCACACAGCAGCATTGTGGTTTGTTCTCCCACATAGGGCTTCTTCCTGAAGCATCCTAGAAGGATTTAAGGAAATCGAGGTACAGGAAACACCAATGATATTGTCACCAAAGTCTGAAACACCAACAGCAGAAAAGCATAAGACAATTTTTTAAAATTGTTTTTATTGAGTTATATCTTTTTCTCTACTCCCCCCCCACTTCCTCTCTCCTCCTCTTCAACTCTCTCCCATGGTCTCCATAATCCCAATTTACTCGGGAGATCTTGTCTTTTTCTACTTCCCACGTAGATTCGATTCATGTATGTCTCTTCGGGTCTTCTTTGTTGTCGAGGTTCTCTGGGATTGTGAATTGTAAGCTGGTTTTTCTTTGCTTTATGGCATAAGGTAATTTTTAAAACAAGACACAAAACTTTGTGTTAATTCACCAAAGAGAACAAAGCAGATTCTCTCAGAAGACATCAGGCAAAACTTAAAGGATCTACCTACACATAGTTCCCAACAGACAGATACCATACAAAGGACACATAAAATAACCATCCATATCACCCACCATGCATGACAAGCTCACAAATGAAGTTAAAGGGGTGATGCTTTTAATAATAATAACTAGATATGTTTACACAGTTTAGAAAAATAAAAAACTTGTGAAACTGAGGGATTGGCTACCCTGTCTCCTCAATCACACATACACTGAAATGAAAACCCAGGGCTAGAGAGATGGGTTATCAGTTAAGAGCACTGGCTGCACTTCCAAAGGTCCTGAGTTCAATTCCCAGCACTTACATGACAGCTCACAACTGTCTATAATGGAACATGATATCATCTTCTGATGTGCAGGTGTACATGTAGACAAAACTCTTGTACACATAAAAGACATGCATAAATAAATCTTTGATCAGCAGTGGTGGCACATGCCTTTAGTCCCAGCACTCAGAGGCAGGCAGATCTCTGAATTCGAGGCCAACCTGGTCTGCAGAGTGAGTTCCAGGACAGCCAGGGCTACACAGAGAACTTGTCTTAAAATCCCTGCCCCCTCCCAAAAGAAATGAAAACTCAAGACAAATAATCAGAGTTACATTATAACTTAATTAATAGATAACATTAAAAGATAAAAATACTGAGATATTAGCTACAATTAGTGAAAATTTCTGTACCCTGATAAGCCTCTCTGCTGATATAACAATCCAAATCAAAGCGAATCAAACCGAATTAGCCAGGTTTAGTGGCTACAACACTCAGGGATGATTTTCCAGCCCCCCCCCCCCGGAAAGGAGATGAGAAAGCAAGACTGGAAAAATCACAAGGGGGCAGCTTAAATACCCTGTGGACATGGTTCTTGAGCATCTCTGGGGGAGAGGTCATCATTTGCTGGGCTTTCTGAGACACAGCGGAGTTTGGAGAGAGATCGGGGAAGGGGCTTGAAATGGAGCTTCCACCCAAACATTACAGACTCTTCCAGTTTATGGATGCCAGGGCCTGAGGTGAAGCTTCCATCCCAACAATTAGGGAAAACCAATCAAAAGTACATAGTATGAACCACAGAGAAAGTATTTGCAGAAACTTATAAAACGAAAGCTCATGTTAGATTTGAACTAGAATTTTCGGGCAGTTTCTCTCTCTCTCTCTTTCTTTCTCTCTCTCTCGGGAATATCAAGTACCTATCGAGGGTCTGCCCAAGGCTCTGAGTTTTTATTTTCCAAAAGCGGTTTCCAGAAACCTTAAGCAAAGGGGGCGGGGCACCTTTCACTTGAGGGAGGCATAAGTGAAACCAAAGCTCTTGTTGCTGGTGATGAGGCTGCCTGCCTCTCTGCTTCCTCCTCCTCTACTGCCACCTCCACCCCCTCTTTTCCTTCTTTAGTAAGAGCTGACTACAGCTCATCTAACACTGTCATAACACAAGACAGACACAGCATCACGGCTTTAAACAAACTAAACACTTAACACTAAGCACAGGCTATTGTTTGACTACGTTTTTCAAAAGACAAATCTCGCTATCCAAAGAATTAGAAAGAATTGAACAAAAATAGGGAAACTGAAGAAAAGCTCAGAGGGAGACAGAAAAGGAGTTCCTTGTTTTTAATCAAAAAAGGTAGAAAATAAAATAAACCTTCAAAGGAGACTTGACAGTGAAATTGTCAGTTACATCGTAAGATCAGCTCACCTACAAATATGTGAATTGATCTTGGTCGTCCAAAGAGCAGAGACTCTACGTGTAACATTGCAGCTTTGGGAATGATAGTTTCATTGCAAAATAAAGTTGACAAAGAGCAAAAGTAATTTTTTAAAAAAAATTTAATGATCTATTTATTTTTTTCTTTATGTGCATTGGTGTTTTGTCTGCACGCTCGTCTATGTGCAGGTGGCAGATCTGGAACTGGACAGGCGTGAGCTGCCCTGGAGATCTGTCTGGGACTGCTCTCCTTAGTTTAGCGTTGAGAGACAAAGTAAACAACCCCTGCTGCTAACCCGGGGGCTCCGCCCTCACCTTCTTTCACTTGCAGACTAAAGTTTCTTCACCTGGTGCTCTAATTTTTTTAGACCCCCCCCCCCGCCCCCTCTTCTCTAAATACGTTAATAGAGAAGCTGGTTTTAGGTCTGCCTGAAAAAGATTCCTGGAGAGTCAGAGCGAATCTCCACCCTTTAAGGAATTTTCCCCAGAGAACAAAGAACTTACCTAGTATGGGATTTTCCCCCCCCATCTATTTTTCCCACCCCACCCCCATCACCTCCCACTTTGAACATGGGGGCTGCATAAGGATTCCATTTTTTCATGCGGGGACTATATACTCTACCAAAGGCTCGCTCTCAATTTCCTTTAGCTGAGGGTAGCTGGGCCTGAAGACACCAAGAACAAACCTGCTTTGGTGGCCACCTTTCCTCCCACCCCACCCCCACCAAACTAAATGGTCCCAAGCTTCCTTCTGATCCCTGTTTTCAAATTCCCAAATTAAGGAAACTAAGGGACAGGGGAAGGGAACACTAAGAACATGTTTCATATTTTGATACTAAAGTTTATTACTTACAACACAGTGCACTATCTCCTAGTAACTGTTTCAAAGGCAACGGCAGCCCATCTCTGCATCGCCACTACATTTTAAATGAGCCAAGGCAGATGCATCTCTGTATACAGATGAATGCTGAAGTTAATCTTTAAATTTTACACTTTAAGTTTGTTTAGCAAAGGCAGTACAGACCTTTTTGAGCAGGTAATGAGATAAGTTTAGTTATCTTAGGTTTGATCACTTCTAAATTTTGTAATCATATTTTTACTCTCAAGCCAAGTTTCTGTACTAAGCATGTGAAACCACCAGACCCCCAGTGTTTTTAAGGGGTAAGTTTGTCATCAACATTTCACTCAAATTTTGATAGGCCTGCCAGAGGTGAAGTCTAAAAGCCAGTTTCTTTTCCTTAAAAATGTCTGGATCCTTAGATTTTAGTTTCTAAAAAACAGACACAGAAGCACTCGCTCCTATGTAATTCAAAATGACTCAAAACACATTTATACACACAAACATTTTGTATAAGCATGCCAATCACGTATATCAGCTGAATGAGTTTACTAAAGAAATCTGAAATTGAGCAGCCAGACTTTATCCTTTAGGAAAAAATTCCAGGGGTGGGGATGGGGTTTTGCCCACTACCCCTTAGAAACCATTTATAAAGGAGGCAACTGCAGGTCTCCCTAGGGTGCACCACACTCGTCAAGACTTAATGTTTTCACGGTTACATAAATCACAGCAGATCTCAGCATCCTTCAAGAGAGCCCGAAACCTTTCCTGTCGCATAGAGAATGTCCAAAATTGTTCAACAGAATTCCAATTTTTTCTCAAAAGAGCTTCCAAATTGACAAGACCTGCCCTACAAGAGGCATTAGAGTTAAATTATGAGCCCATCTCTTTAAGGCATTGGCCACTCTAGAGAGTCAAGCCCCATTCCTCCCAGAACTGACAACCCCTTTCTATAATGCACCCAGACAAAGGAGACCTAACTAGGTCTCCCTGACGCCTCCTAATGGAGAAATGGCCGAGTCGAGTCTCCCTACGTCTTCCTGGCCCTTAAGTTATGACAGGGTTCCAAGGCCTTTGCGGAATCTCTGTATCACCGTTGGGGTCACTGTATTTCTCTATTTTACAACAGTACCCCAATACTATTTAACAGAACACTGAAAGAAAAGCCAGCCCACAAATGGCAACTACCCCAGATGGTTCAAAAGAACCCCAAAGTGTTCAAAGGAGCTAAAGGGCAAACAGTAAGGCAAAGCTGCCCAGGGGAGAGACTTACCAAGGGTCGGGTTTTCTAGAGAAGCTCTAACAAAGTTCAAAGTCGTTTTTCTGCTTCCCCAACCTGAGGTAAAAAGCAGCTGACACTGCTGAAGAAGAAAAGGCAAATGGCACCGGGGTAAATGGCTCCAGCAGATGCTGGGAGCTGCCATCTTTCCTCTCCACCCTGGGTCAGCTTGTTGAGAGTGGCAGACTCCCCAAAAATCTGTGTACCTTCATGAGTGCCATTTTGTCATCAAGCCTAGGTGGAGGGGTGTCAGGTCCAGCCACCCATCTTCAGTAAAGCCTATTTAATAGAGAAGAACAAAAAAAAAAAAAAAAAAAAAAGGAGATTCCTTCTATGTGGTCCCATTGAGAAGAGAGACAAAGATACGGCAAACCCACCAAGTCCGTGTCTGGGGTCCTGAAGTGAGAGCAAAATCTAAGCGGAGGGCCGAAGATACCCGCATCTAAGCAGTCCCCATCAAGGTGTGGCGCTCCCACCATTGACCCTGTGAGGAGGTCTGACTTGTTAGGACTGTGTGAACTCTTTCTGGAAGACAAGTTCCCTCCACTGCTGCTGGCCTTTCCTTCTCCCAGCACGAGACAGACAGGAAATCCCCATGTCTTTGGGGGCCGTTATTTTAATAGCTTGGTGGGCATATTGAGGCACAAGTGTTTCTTTATTTCTGATGGTGGATATGAAACAAATGATCAATTTTATTCATAAACAAAGAGGGCACTGGATAGAAGGAGCGTAAATCCAGATACACAGTTGGCAATTTTATCAAAACTTTAACCTCATATGCCCTATAAGCTAGCAGTCCTATCTCTTCTAATTTATCAATGCAATGCTTTACAAAAGGTTGTTTGTTCTATCACTGTACTGACTAGTTTTAGGCCAACTTGACCCAAGCTACCAGAGAGAAAGGAGCCTCAACTGAGAAAACACCTCCCTAAGATCTAGCTGTAAGGCATTTTTTAATTAGTGATCATTGAGGGTGGGACCAGTCCACTGTAGGAGGTACCATCCCTGGGCTGGTGGTCCTGGGTTCTGTAAGAAGAAAGCCTGGGTTCATGTGAAGCAAGCAAGTAGGCAGTTCCCCTCCATGGCCTCTGTGTCAGCTCCAGCCTCAGGTTCCTGCCCTGTTTGAGTTCCTGACGTGAGTTCCTTCAGCAATGTGGCAGTGTGAGCTGAATAAACCCTTTCTTCCCCAACTTGCTTTTGGGTCGTGGTGTTTAGTAACAGCAACAGAAGCCCCAAATAAGACAATCATCATCAAAGGAAAAAGATTGCTAGCATTAAATCTCTACAAAAGGAAAACTAGTTAAGAACATACAACTAGCCGGGCGATGGTGGTGCACGCCTTTAATCCCAGCACTCAGGAGGCAGAGGCAGGCGGATCTCTGTGAGTTCGAGACCAGCCTGGTCTACAGAGCTAGTTCCAGGACAGGCTCCAAAGTCACAGAGAAACCCTGTCTCGAAAAACCAAAAAAAAAAAAAAAAAACCACGTATAACTATAGGTTCTTATGGTTCTTTTTCAACTCTAAAATTTAAAGTTGTTGGTTTTTGTTTTGTTTTGTTTTCAGAGACAAGGTTTCTCCATGTAGCCCTGGTTGTCCTGGAACTAGCTCTGCAGACCAGACTAGAATCAAATTCAGAGACTCCCACCTCGCCTCCACCCTGCTTCTGCCTCTGCAGTGCTGGTATTTAAGGTGTGGGCTACCACACCCAACAAACTTAAACAATGTAAAAGGACTTGGTTGAAATATCTTGCAGTAGACCAAAAAGTGGTTCCCTAAAGGAATCAGTTGCAGATGTCTGAGACCTATAACGTCACCTTTTGTGGAAATCCTGTGTCTGTGGAGGTGATTAAGTTAAGGGCCTTGTAGTGGAAAGATTTTTTTCTGGATTAGCTAAGCCTGCTTGCTAAATGACTTCACCTGTGTCTTCATGAGAGGGGTCTTGAGTCCACTCCTGGCAGAGAGGAAATATGATGGCAGAGAGATGGGAGAATTTGAAGACTCTAGCTTTGAAAGCTGTTGAGCTGGCAGGTGTGCTTAAGTCTGTGGTCCCAGCACTTGGGAGTGGGGATGAGGAATAAGGACCCTAGCTGAAGCCTGGACCACGGAGCAAGCCAAGATCAGTCCGGGCTACTTAGGTCTAGCCCAA
The DNA here is from genome assembly GCF_014885135.2 of Alexandromys fortis. Lineage (NCBI taxonomy): Eukaryota > Metazoa > Chordata > Mammalia > Rodentia > Cricetidae > Alexandromys > Alexandromys fortis. The sequence goes on from NW_026067997.1 coordinate 7,525,401, forward strand.
TACTGTCACAAGGGAAGGAGGAAGGAAGGAAAGGAGGGACAACGGGAAGAGGGGAAGAAGAAAGGGAAAGCAAAGAGGAAGGGAGGAAGGCAGGGAGGGAAAAGCAGAGTTCTGTAGGCCCAGAAGAGGCAGGGAACTCACTGGTCCTGACAGTTTCTAGGGTGTTGTAGTTCTGGCAATATCCTGATTTGGGCCTGTTTCTAGTGAGTTCAGATTGTCAGGCTTGTAGAACAATGGGGAAAGAAACTTCTGCTGTTTAAAGACAGCAATTTGTGATGATTTGTTATAGCGTCCACAGAAATTAATAGCGTCTCATTAATTGATTGTAATAAAAGTGTCTTTTAGGGTCATTACTCCAGAAACGTGAGAATAGGCTGAACACAGCTGCCTGCTGTGGTATTTGTGGTAAAGGTCTAGCGACCCATCAACACTGTGAGGTGGCATTGTCATCTACAAAGTCTACACTCCAGAGCCAAGCAATCAAAGCTGGGGGCAGGAGAGAGGCAGGGTCACCCTCTCTCTCCAGAAGTCCAGCCCCAGATAAGCCGCCCTGCTCCAGTAACTTTGCATCTACACTTAGGTAAGTCACTCTGGTTAAACTTGGTGGGTCACACACTAAAGGAAGAAAGGAAAAGGGGGGTGCTTGCTGAGAAAAAGGGTGCCAGCAGGAGAGGCAGAGATGGTGGGGGGATGGGGCTGGACATACCTGAAACTCATTATGTAAGTGTATGAAAATGTCAAAGTGAAAAGAAAAACAAGTTATGTTTTTAAAGTACTGTAGAGAAGGCTTTGTCTCCTTTGTAATCCACTATTGCTAATATTTGTGTTTTTATTTGTGGTGCTGTACATGGAAGCATCATTTTGATTTATTACGTTCTTTGCCCATTGCAAAGTGCTGTTATTAATAAAAGATAACTATATTGCCTAAACACCAAAACGATCTTACAATATTTTAAGTACGTTTATAATTTTTAAAGTTTTTATAATAATGAATTTGAGTGTGAGAAAGTGTCTGTATGTGAGCGCATGTGTTGTGTGTGTTCATGTATGGGCACGCGTGTGTCACAGCTCATGTGTACTGAAGGACAGAGCGCATTTCTTCCTCCAACGTATGGATTCTGGAGTTTGGGTTCATCTTGTCAGACTTGCAGCAAGCACCTTTGTCCACTGAGTCATTCCTAAGCTGCTGCTGCCGAGCTGCAGTTATTGCTACAGGGGCTGCAACCAACCCAGAGGTCTGTAGGTGGAACCCGGATATAAGAGAAAGGGATCTATGTATGGGGGGGATAATTCTATTTAAGAAAAGAGTCCAGCCAGGCGGTGGTGACACACGCCTTTAATCCCAGCACTTGGGAGGCAGAGGCAGGCGGATCTCTGTGAGTTCGAGGCCAGCCTGGTCTACAAGAGCTAGTTCCAGGACAGGCACCAAAAACTACAGAGAAACCCTGCCTCGAAAATCCCTCCCCCAGTAAAAATTAAAAAAAAAAAAAGAAAAAAAGAAAAAAAAGCAAGTAAAGAGTCCACGAGCCACTTTGAACAGACATTGAAGGAATCCTTAACTGAATACTCTGAGGTCTGTAGACAACACAGATGAAGAAGGATAGTCTTTTTAGCAGACAATGAGGGCTATCTACATACAAAAGTGAACTTGGAGCCCTACCCTAGATAAAACTCAGTTCCAAAGAGATTGCAGATTTTAACGTGAAAGGCGAAACAATAAAACTCTGGGAGCAAACTTTCAGAAGACACACCATGGCCTTAAAGTCCGTGATGCTTCCTCTAGTGGGTCACAAGAAGGTGGTACTCACACAATAAAAATGTTTATGAAAGGACATGGGGGAAAATCAAGACCGGCAGAACACACACAGAGCGGAGGACTCAGGCCCTGAATCTGCACAGAATTCCTGTCACCAAGGAAAAGAGCAGGAGACCCGGTCCACCCCCCATGAAGCAGCTCAAACAGCAACAGCAGAAGAAGAAATGTGTTAGTCTTTGTTGCGCATCATTGAGAGCAGATTTATACTAAGGAGACAGTAACACACAGTGACAGAATGGCTAAAGAAAGATCAAGATTTTCGTGTCCATCTGAGGACAGAAACAATCTTGATTTCCATACATTTCTGATGAAGAAAGATATCAGCTAGCAGACCTGCTGTAGAAAATGCCAGGATTTGCCAGTGGCTGCTAACGCTAAGTATATGTACAGCTTATGACCTAGTGTTTCACTCCTGGAATCAAAGAGAGGGTCTATATGTTCCCCACCCATGCATGCTCACACTCAGGGCGACTCTAACCGCAAGGGCCACAAACTAGCTAAAGATAGATTGTGGTATATGCATGCAATGGAATATTACACACCGTGGTAATAAGTGAGCGATCATTAATCTACATATTATAGTTTATTTTATATCTTGCAGCACCGCCTTTTTTGTTTGAGCGTACATTTTATTTTTTAACCACAAATTTAACTAAAAACAAAACCCTCTCCCCTCTTGTCTACCAGGAGCCACCCAGGGCAGCTGGAGCCTTGATAGGTGGGGCCAATCAGCAGATCACACCCTCTGCTTTCGGTAATATATCCTGTTCGGCTGGGAATTTGCTTTTCAGCTGTCGTCCTACTGGGAATGTGAGGCTGGGAATGAGCCTGATATTTGCAATGGAATATTTCAACTGAAAAGAATGGCCTTTCTCGAAATGCCCGGATAACGCCAGAAGACTGAGTAGTTGCTATGCTACAGAAGGAAATAGCGTGAAAGAGCGTGAGAGCTAAGGAAGCCCATGCTTGCTCTATTGTCGTGACTGTGAGCGCAGTGTGCAGATTCACGCTCGCTGATTTGATAGGTGTGACACATGACATTACTTTCTTTAAAAGCTCCAAGTTCTGTTTTAAAACAAAGAAAAACCAGATACTTGTATGGAAGAACACACATAAGCATCTCTCCATACCAAGACTCCGCATATTCAAAGAACATTATTGCCCTTTCTGAGGACTCAGCAAACCTCACAAACACATTTTAGACCTGAGCGCTGACTTTTCTGTGTCCCCACTGCTGATTTACAGTTTCTCCTAATTCTCCCTGACGTCACAGGACGTTTGACATTTCAGTACTTTAGCACGTTTCTGGTCCCCAGTGGGGAAAAGAAAGGAAACATGACTGGGAGACTGAGCACCTCGGAAGCAGCCCTGCAAGCAGCTTCTACTCTCCCCTCTTGTCTGCCTGGACCCTCCCAGGGCACCTATTTTTGAATCACTGTGCCTTGAAGCCAACCAGCAGCCCACCTCCTCCTCTTTCTGTAATAGATCCTGGTCAGTTGGGAATTTGCTTTTCAAGTGTCCCACTGGGAATGTGAGGTTGGGAAAGAGCCTGACGTTTGCAACAGAACGTTTAAACTAAAAAGAATGACCAGCTAGTTTGAACCCAAAACTGAGAATAAGAAATGAGCTTTAAAATTCTCACCTTCAAATCACTGGACCAAGCTATGTTTCTAAAGCATAAGAAATATCACACACATACACACACACACACACACACACACACACACACCACCGATTACATATCCATTAAAACAATGCTGTGCCCAATTCCATACAGATCTATAACCTGTATCTAAGGGTGGTTCCTCCAAGCACCAGCTCCTGCACGTCCTAGGACTCCTTAGCTGTGAAAAACCCAGGACCTCCCTAAACCTGAATCAAGAGCTTCAAGACTGAGAATAGCAGATGCTCACCAACCAGGTCTCCAGATAATCAAGTAGCATGATAATTTTGAGAACCACTGCTATAAACAAATGTTCTTTACAAAGAGTTATGAAATAACCAGGGCCCTGCACTGAGGGGATGCATTATCCACGTGTGTGAATGCAGGCGATAGACAACGTACCTGCTTTATTTTCATGCTTCATCTCCTCATGGATTAGAAACAGCATATGCCTGGCCACGCCTTCCTACCCAGAGTGCAAATATGCATGAATAGTGGGGGAGAGTGGATGTGTGAGTAGATGGACATAGGAATGGGCGTGGGTGTGACTGTATTTGTATGTATACGAGTGTGTAAGGGGTTCAATGCACCGAAGGTGTGTGAGAACACGTGCAAATGAAAGTGCATGGCTGCTGAGCGCGTGTTTTATGTGAGTGTGTGTATGAGGATTGTGTAAGTGGGAGCACAAATAAGTTTGTGTATGAGCATGCATATGAGTGTGGGGGGTGTGCCCATGTGTGGTATGTGAGATGAGTGTGCCTGTGTATGAGTCATTGTAATTATGAGTGTGCTAGTGTGTGTGTGACTTAATATATATATGCAAGCATGAGTGTGTCTGAGTGGGACTGAGTTTGTGTGTGAGTAGGTGTGTTAGTGTATGCATGCATGTGAATATATGTGAATGTGTGTGATTGTACAGGTATTTGTGTGCAAATGTGTGTGAATGAATATGGGTATGTGAGTGTATGTTACTGTGTGAGTATATGAAGGTGTATAAGGGTATGAGTGTGTGTGAGAACATATGTGTAAGAGTGCACATGTGTGAATTTGTGGGGGGTATTGGTGTGTGAATTGTGAGTAAATGGTTTTTTTGTGAGAGTGTGTTAGGATGTTAATATGAGGGTGTGCGTATATGTGTATGTGTGTGTGAATGCAATGGCGTGAGTGTAAATTTGTGTGTATGTGAGTATGAGAATGTGTATGTGTGTTGGTGTGTATCAGTGAACGTGTGAAACTATGTGTATAAGAGTTCATGTATGTCTAATTGTGTTAGAGTGCACGGAGTATGGAGTGTGTGTGTCATTGTATGTGTGTGTCTATGTGTATGTAAGAGAAAGTGTGTATGTATGTGTGTGTGTATATGTGCACACTTGTCTGTGTGTGTGTCCTGTATTAGTCAAGCTGGGCCACAGGAGCCTGCTTCTGCACATACTGCTGTTGCTAAAATTCCTTCCCAAGGGGAGACTTAAACAACATCTATCCCTTCTCCTAAGATCTCAAGGACAAACAGAGGCTCATTTCTACTAAAGCTTACTCTGGGGGATCTATTCCTTTATTGGGCTTCCTTACAGAGCTTAGGTGAGGGCACTCACAGAGATAGACCAACAGGCCATGCACAAGAAGCCTTTACCCAACATGGATGAGGACTTGCCACAGCCACAAAGATGGAGCCCCCCTCCCCTAGTCCTCCCTTGGCTATACTAGCCCCTCCCCCAGACTACTCTCAATTAAGACCAGTTACAACAGGTGATAGTCAACATCTGGATCCAAGGTGAGTGTCTCAGGACCCTCCACACAGGGTTTAAACAATCTTTTTGCAAGAAGGCACAGCCAAACACCCCCAAGATGACAGCTTCTTTGCCCAGTGGACAATCACGCACAGCGCTGCATTTCCCAGCAACCTGTAATTATTCTGTGTGGTCTGGAAGCTTCTTTTTCCGAAAACAGACATGGGCCGGGCGCTAGCTGGGTAACATGTGTGATCACGATCCACAGAACGACTGAGAAGGCACAGTGTCCCTAGCCAGTCTTTGCCTTCTCACTCTTCCTTCAGCATCGCTAACTCGCGGTGGGCTGTGAGTGGGCAGGCTTGCTATCCTGTGCCCCAGGGTTACAGACAAATGGATTTGTTCCACTGTCAATCGTCAATGTTTACTCTACTCTGTGTCATCAAAATGCAGCAAGCCTTTCCAGGCTAAGATCGGAACCAAGGGCAGAGAACAAAAGAACTCTCATATCTGGAACCAATTCATTCTAGAGAACCATGCAAAGGTTACCAGGCATGAAGAGTTCTCTTTTGCTCTCAACAGAGGTAAAGGCTGAACCCAGGAGGGATCACAGCAAGGATGAATCCTCTCCTTCCTAAGCCTCGCTCCGTTCTGCGGCTCTCACCTCTACACGAGGCTATATCACCGTCCCCACTATCATTGCCCTGAGAAATTATTCTTTTTAAGATCACATTAATTTCAAATGAACTCCTTACAAAGCTGAGGCTAAAGAAGTTGGTGAATATGATGGAGAATAGCGTGAAAATCAATGTGCCAGAAAAGCATTGCCTATGAAGCTCGTGGTGACTGTACTGCTGCTGCTGACTATGGAACTTTGGGAAAACATATTGGCTTGTAGCCGTTCCCCTTCTCATAATAAAATATAATAATAATCATAATAATAATCATAATAGTGAATAATAGCCATCTCTTAGGCTTCTGCTCAGGATTAAATAAGATTGTTCACTTGACAAATATATAGCCAATCTAATGGGTGTCAGGCAGCGTTTTAGATACAAAAGGGATGAACACACACATTGGGGGGGCTTGCATCCCAGTAGAGAAAAACAGACATGAGGAATTGAGTAAGTAGAAGATATAGGAACATCGTATGATAAGATAATTTATATGCCTCAGTCCACATTGCTCTCGGTCAGTACATTCAATTCTAGAAATTTTGAAAGCTGGGAAGTTCAGAATGCAGGTTCCACCTGGAAAGGGTCCATGCACGTGACACGCAGAATAGCAAGCAGGGGGACCAATGCTGTGACCTCATATGTGAGAAAAGAAGACAGTGAGCCCTCCCCCCAACAAGCCCTTTTGACAGGCATGTGAATCCACATAAGAGGGCAGATACTTCATACCCAAACCCCATGGAATTCCCCCCTTCCCGCCTTGCTGTCCAGGGAATTGTTTCCAGAACATTCAGAGAATAGATGTTCATAGCCATACCAACAAACAGTAAAAAGAGACAACTTATTATGATCAGAAAGCTAATTGCAGTTTGTACCTATTGCTCAAGAAAGTACTTTTGGTCAAAACCTACTCATAGGTGTAAATATATCCTAAAATTATAATAATGAAAATAGTAGGCTTTGGACATAAATTGACTCTTTTGGCTGAGAAATGGATTTCATAGTATAGTTTATGTCTGAAGGAAAAGGCCAGGTTCCCATTATGCAGTCAAAACGTTCTGGAGAATGAAGAGGTGGAGGTGAGGATGCTGATGCAAGACTCATCTGGGACACAGTGGCAGGTAGGCAGGGGCAGGGCTAGAGTCAGGGAAGACAGGCAGGAGAGATGTGGGCTGGCCCTATCCAGGGTACTAGATGAACTTGTTCCCTATGAGGATAAACACATGGTTTCAGGAGAAAAAATGCCTGAGATGGTCTAGATTCTCCATCTGAGCATTGTGATAAGCTTGTTAGTCTCAAACTGTTTGGCATTTTATTTTGGTTTTTAATATTCAATTCTTTTGGATAATTGGCTATGTGAGTCCATCAATGTATTGTAGCAGGTAGGCATGACAACCAAGTTTTGTTTGTGGAAGAATCGTGTTTCTTACACTCTCAGCAATAGCAGCCGACTCTGCCAGAGCTCTGAACTGCTTGCTTTCTGGAAGAAAGAAACCATTGTTGGGGAAGCGTGAATTAGTTTTCAAAATAACTTTCAACCCTTAAAGCACAAAGATAGATGCTTCATAGGAACCAGAAGAAAACCAGGCAATCTGAGCTCACCTCAAAACTAGAGAAAAAGGCAGCCACAGATACCAGCCACAGTTTGGTCCCTAGTGATGCTGAAGTTTGAGTGACACCAGCCAACATAAAGTTGGCTGCACTTTAAAAATATCCAAACCCCAGGGAAGCGATTCCACAACTGTCATAAAAATCAGGCCTGTTTGGCTCTATGATACAGTCTGGAAGATAAACAGGGAGGCTTTCATTGGGTCCAGGTTTGCCTGGGAATTCTTCTCTTCTACGGGGCACATCCAGGGCTTTCAAGATTTAGAGTCATATAGAGCTAAGGGTGACAGCCCTGCCAGGAGGCACCTGAGGTCCCAGCCTGACCTGACCTGTCACAGCATCTTGTTCTTGTCCTCGCCTTGCCATTGTTCTTCATGTGGATGATGTAGCTAGCGAGTCATCTTACTCTTGTCTCAGACCTGGGACCACTCAAGACTCAGTGGCTACTGCTTGCACACACTCTTTCTTCTCAGCCTCGGTGATGCTCTCCTCACCACGGTCCTCTGTGACCCCTCACTGGAGAGCACCCTGTAGGCACATGGGCCTGGCTCCTTGGTCCTTCAAGCTCACTTACTCATGGTAATTTACTACGTCACACACTAGGGGTGGGGGCAGTGGAGGGGCTGTTGTCACCAGGTAAAGCTCCTTGGTCTTCAGCAGGTAGACCTGGGTTTCTTTAGCCTGGTGCTGGGACTCCTTGGCTTCAGTTTTCTAGTGCCTCTGTGCCTCCCCTGGAGCATAATGATGGTTCTTTATCTCTCCAGCTTCTCCTGGGTCAGCAGGGTGGCCATGTGGCCAGCCTCCAAACAGTCAGCCTCCTCCTGGACTCACCTTCTCTCCTCCTGAAGCTGGAGGGCGTTCTCATCTCAGAGAGCTCTTCCTCAGTCCTCCTGGTCACGTGCTCATGGTCCTGCAGCTGCAGACCTGCCTTCTCCTCAATGTCTGCCCCCCCTCCCTCCCTCCCTCCCTCCCTCCCTCCCTCCCTCCCTCCCTCCCTCCCACCCTCTCTCTGCTCCCCCACTGCAGTTTCTCTTCACTTCCCTGCCTTTCAACTGTTGCCACTCCAGATGCCTCTGCTGCTTCTCCTCCCACACCTGGACTTTCATAGCTGCACCTCCTCCGTGCTGCCTGTCTCCTTCCAGGGCTTGTGTCACTAGAGGTCCCTCAAGCAAAGCTGCAAGATCCACAGGTTATTCTCAGGCTGAGAACACAAAGTCAGATGCCTTCTTCTCAATGGGCCTAAGAACATCCTTCTTTGTCATTGAAAGAGATGCTCCTGACTTCACTCCGAGAGAAGCTGATCTTTGGAGTCAACTTATTATCTTTCTCATCAATATGTAGTCCAAGGTCAACGACTCCAAACCAAAAGTCTGTTCTTTCCATATTTTTTAAATCTCAGATAGTTGATTCTGTGCACTCACAGGTCCTGAGCAATCTTTAGGTCTCCCATAATAGCTGTCTTTGAGCATCTGGCAAGGATCTGCATTGCCGTACTTGAATCCCTCCTCCCACTGGTCCTTGTTGAGCTTGAGCTGATCTATGAGGAACTCGCCCCTCCAGGCCAAGGTACCAATACTTGTCCATCTTCTTATTACAGTGTCTGAACCTGGTCTGCAAGGTGTGTGATCCCAGGAGGGAGTACTGTCATCTCAAGGTAGCAGTAGATCTCCTGGCAAAGACTCCCCTCCAGGGCCTGGAGAAAAACCAGCTTCGATGTTGTCCTGGATGACCTCCCAAGACACTCTCCGTGTAGAACTTAGCTAGGAAATAGAACTGGACAGGGTTCTCCTTGCTGGCCTCCTGTACAGACACCTTCTTCAAGCAGGTAGTAAATCTTTTATTCTCTACATACTGGAGGTCCAGTTCCCTCACTTCTTGAAGCCAATAGTCATTGTCATCTGATTAGAAGGTGTTTCTCAGTAGTGTTCGGTTGGATGGCACTAACTTTGCATCATGGTTGACACCCAGATGTTTTAGTGGCTGGTGGCTGCATGAATCCTTGGAAACTCAATGCTGCACAGCAGCTGAGCCCCGTCTGAACCTACAGGCAGAGGAAGCTTCTTCCGTTTTTCATCCAGTTATAAGGTTTTATCAGACTTACAAAGTTGGTAGGAGTCATGTCATCTGTTTTCTGGAATAAGTAGGGTCCCTGTTCAAACTCCTCTTTTGCTGCCTTGTTCCTGATCTGCTGACATGGGACATATCCCATCTTCCTCTTTGCTAGAGAAGATTTGATATCCTAATGGCCCTGTTTTTATCCCCATTGAAACTCAGGGAAATTCTCAATATGCATCCATGTCACCATTGCAGTTTAGCTATGATTCCTAATAGTAACCACACACACACACACACACACACACACACACACACACTGACGTACATACATATATACATAGACACACACATAATTGAAAGAAACTTTATATTTGATGAGATGTGGAATATTATTTTAGCTATGTAAAAATGTGTTACATTTGCTTATGCTGCAGAATATTGCTTTAACTCTGTAAATGTGTGCTACAGTTATTCTGCATTTGTTTAATGATATAAGTAAGGATGTGCTGCATTTGTTTCACCTAAGGCACTGGACTGGTCTCATGAAAAAAAACAAATGGCCAATAGCTAGACAGGAGAGGGATAGGCAGGGCTGGCAGACAGTGTAAGTAGTAGAAGATATCTAGGCTTGAGAGAGAAAAATGAGAGAAGAGAACCAGAGAGAAAGAGAGGGACATGCCTGGGAGCAGGAGCCAGTCAGACATGAGAAGCAGGAAAGGAGGGTATAGAGAAAAAAAGAAAGAGAGAAAAAAAGAGAGAGATAGAGAGAGGAAGGGAAGGGAAGGGAAGGAAAGGGGGAAGGAGAAGGGGAGGGGAAGGGGGAAGGAGAAGGGAGGGGAAGGGAAGGGGAGGGGAAAGGGAAAGGGAAGAAGAAAGGAAAAAGGTCCCAAGGCAACCTGTAGATAAAAAGAAACAGATTAAGTAATAAGAGCTAGCAAGAAATGAGTCTAAGCTAAGGCCAAACATTCATAACTAATAACAAGTCTCTGTGCCATGATTTGGGAACTGGTTGGTGGTCCAAAAGAAAAAAGCCTGCTACAGATGACGCTCATGGCTCCTTGCTAAGCCTGGTCCTGCTTGCATATAACATGAGCATGTGACCTCTGTCTGAAGGAAATTTGGTAGGTGCCACCCTGAAGCTATTGCAGTCAAAATACCATATTCAAATGGATTTTTTGATACAATGTAGCGATGACTTTATTCCTCATCTAAGTTTCTCATTGAAACAGGACATAAGGAGGTTCCCCCCCCCCCGTCAGTGTTTCTTTTTCCTAATAGTTACTATTTACTGATAAGCTTGGAGATGCAGTTTGGCTGCCCCTACACAACTTCATCTGTTAGCATCATCATGAGGCACGCCGGAAAGATCTGAAAGCTCACGTACATTTTCTAGGCTAGAAAAATATCTCACAGGCACTTTAATTTACTTTATAAGGTTTTTTTTTTTTTGTATTTACTTTATTGCCTTTTTTTCCAAGCCTGGCAGATGTGAGCAATGGAAGAGTCAGCTCTTCCTCAAAGTGACCGGAAGGAAGCCATCCTCCAGTCGAAGGAATGCATATTTGAATTTATGAGAGCTGAACTTGGCTGCAACAGCCGCATTCTTGTTCCACTTTGAGCTTGGCAGGCCACGTTAATACTTGTGCTGGCTCTGCACTTGAGAGCACTCTTCTATTTTTTCTTTGTTAAGATCTTATAAACCTCAAGAGTATCATTTCCATTTGAGACTTTAATAAACTGTACAAAGATGGCACGAACAGCCAAGTTTTGCCCAACCTGTCAAACCAGCAAAAAGGAGATAGTTACAGAGTGTCCATGCTTCCTTGCCATGATATTGTAATGTCTGGACATCCATATAGGGTAGCTTCAAAGTCACACCCCACAGTAAGTTACCTTATGCCAAAGCTACCTATTCAGTCAGCTCAGCATGGAAGTCTGATTTTAACAGAAATACTGTTTTTTAAAACATATAACCATTCGGTATAAATAGTATGAAATCTAAAGCTACTGTTTTTGTTGTATCTCACATCTTCACATCCAGAGTCTGAAGCAGTACACTGGGGGCTGACACCAACCTCTCCTTCTACCCATCACTGAACACAGTCTCAAGTTGCCACAATGTAGCAGATTCAAAGTGTAACATTAGAAACAGGCAAGACCATTTTTGCAACTTTGCTCCATTTAAGAAATGATCATTGAACATCTGGTATCTGCCAGATCCAGGCATATCTGTGGTAATAAACCAAAAACCAATGTCTCAATAGTCGTGGAGCATTGCAATGGAGGTGGGGGAGTGTGGAGGGAAGACAGAATTCTATTGACCAGATAATGACATAATATAAGGTTAGCTAGGAGTAAGGGATAAAGGAATGGACCATGCCTCTAGGAATCGAAAGGCATAAGCAGATTTAGGAAATCATCTCTAAGGCCTCCCGCTATAGTCAGAGCAGGGCCACCAATGCCATGACCGGGGGGGGGGGGGAGCCTAATTCATCCAGAAGTCAACTGCTGTCCGCCACAGCCTGCCCTCTGCACAGACACCCATGCCTGGTGGATGCTCTGCTGTCAGAACAGCTCGCTGAGGCTCCAGCGTGAGCAACGAAGGCCCGTAACAAGGACCAGGTGCTGAGTCTTCTCAGAAGGCAGAAAGAGGCAGCGGTTCCTTTAAAGAGAAGACAGCAGAAAGGGTTAGAGAGAAGGATTTATGATTGTAGGGAAACCTGGAGGTGAGCTAGAACCTCTCCCTAAGAACACATGTCCTGGATGTTCCAGGTGCCAGACCTTTCCCACTCAAAAGGCAGGCTTTCTTCACAGGCTGACTAAGTGCCCTGCCCCATTATGTGAGCGCAAATGACATAGGGGTTGGTGAGAAGGACAGAGGCTCTTTAAGAGGGAGCACCTGGCTTTCCCAGGAGGCTCTCTGAAGACAGAAGACAGGATCTGCTAGTGGGAACAAACAGCAGTGAGCTCCTCTCACCGACAGTCCTGGAGGGATCCGTTGCCCACATGCATCCAGTTCACAAGCACAGAAATGAGGAACTGGAGAGGAATGGTGTCCCCTAGAGCTTGTGGCTAACTGGTGGAAAGGCTGCTTGAGCATAGGATTACCCAGTGTGCTTCACTGTAAGCGGAGCAATGTCAGAAATAACTAAATTCTCATAAACCCTACTAACAGTTTACCAAAAGGACACTTCAATGGAGTTGAAACTAAGGCTAATTGAAATATAAGGGTTCCCTTGACCCAAACTAGAAATCTTAGTAATCGTTCTCTGTCCACCTAGCATTTGCTGAGAGAGGTTTATAGAGAAAATGGGGGGTGAGGGTCCACTTTAGAATATCTCCCCCCAGGTAGCACAGGCACAAGTTCTGAAAATCACAGGGAGATTGGCAGACAGCTCACTCAGACCCCAGTGGCTCCAGAAACACAAGAGGAAGCAGCAGCACATCGGAGGAGACCCGCACTTATTCTGCTGGGGGGTGGAGTTATCAACTCCAAATGGGACTCTCAGCCTCCAAAACTCCGAGGCCAGTTTCCAGCAAGGACATTCAGATCCCTAATCCAAGACACACTCACTGGGAAAGGAGTTTTCGTTTTCACCAGGGCCTACTGGGGAAAGACCTCGAGTCAGGGCTGACAGTCAGATGTCATGGTGGCCTGTGGCAACTGCTACCACTGGGTCAGGTGACAGCATGCCGGTCTAAGGCTAGACTGACTTTTGATAAAGAGCCTAGAACTCGCCCCAGAAGTTCAGTAAGAGCTCTGGCAATAAGTAACTCACATTACGAAACAACTTCGTTCGTGTAAACACACCTTTCAGAGACCGGGCTTTCTCCTGAAGAACTGATAAAAGGTTTGACTACGAGGGAGGGTGGTTCGCAGACGTGACCTCAGCAGCTCCGTATCTTCCCTTCTCCCTTTTCCTTCCCTTTGAGGATGTTTTCCTTTAGCCCCTGCATTTTTCCTTTTCTACAGTTTTAACATAGTTGAGGGAGTGCAGGCGCCTAGAAATAGCCTCGCTTGTTTGTGCTGTTAGTAAAATTAGCTCCTCCCTTTCTTGAAATAATCTGCTATTGTGCTTCTAATGCTTAATAATGGGTGTGAACTGAAAATGTGATCCTAGCTCCCGAGAAGAGAAATTGGTCTCTCTTTACAGATCCTATCAGCACAAAAGTTCAGGCTCTGACATTCCTGTTCTTTTTTCTTTTCCCTTCTCACACGCATGACCAATTCCAGGAAAGTCTTTCTTTCTTCTTACTCTTTTCCCCTTCAGCCTTTGTTTTCTTCAGACTAAGTAACAGTGGTGCCCTGAGCCAGAGAACACAGAGGCTGGTGGACGAGTGTTGACTTGTCTAACACCCCGCTCCTGCTCGGGCGGGCCTTAGGAAAGGGGAATCCAGGAACTGGGAGCAGATTGTGGTAATTGCCACAGTCTTTGCCTCGCTCTCTTCTAACTGAGCGTGTGTGTGTGTGTGTGTGTGTGTGTGTGTGTGTGTGTGTGTGTGTGTCTAAAGTCACATTGCGGCCTTACCTTGCAAGGAGGGAAACAGGGAGCTAACAGATCTTCAGCAAAAATTTCCTACATTGACCCCGCCCCCCCCACTAAATACATGGCAGTACAAGGCAGACTTCCAATCTCCACAGATCTGGCTGTGCATGTGAGCACACACACACACAAATGCACACACACACACACACAAATGCACACACACACACACAACCATTCCTGAAATAAAACTTCTCCAGGATACAGCTTCCAACTAGGACCCAGATGTAACATGGGGTGTGTTTTGGCACAGTGCGGTTGCCCAGGTGTGTCTTCCTGACCCCCTCTGCACACCACCTCAAGTAACACCACCAGGACAACCAGCACTTCCTGAGCACCGCCCTTCAAGATGCTGAGGACCGCACTGGCTACCAACGACTTAGACTTTCCGCCTTTGTAAAAGGCCACTCTTAATAGCCTTGCTAATGTATAACTTATCTGTGGAGACAGAGATAAGAAGCCCCAATCAATAGCAGCCTGTGTGGAGAACAAAAGCTTTGGCTTAATAGCGAAGGCTGAGAGCAAGTTGGATGGAACAGGGAACTGGGCTTCAGCCAAAGTCTGGAACTGTCGCTGGTGCAAAGCTAGTGATTGTGTGGTAGGTTCAGGGCATGAAAGGGAGACCAGCAGCCCCGACTGCCATTTAAGAGAATTAACATCCCAATTTACATTCCCTGCATAGCTCTAATAAGAATTCCAATGCTTGGTCAGAAGCCAACAAAACTTGGAATGCCAGGTTTCAAGATACCATTTTTTTCTCCTGGTTCACATTATCTCTGGATTTCTAAATATGAATGCTCCTTCTTCTAACTTAGGAGAATTTAATTTTTTAAGCAACAAACTTTTGAAAGAGAGCTAGGTAAAGAAAGCTCCCTTCCTATCTGGTTAAATCCAGCTGGGTGTGGGTCCTCTTCCCAATACACTGGCCACACTTGGCGTAATAGCAGTTTGCTGGATTTAGGATGGATGCGGGTGTTCGAATCTGTGCGGTTATTATTGATGTCATAAAGCACTCTGGGAAAGGCAACTTAAAGGTGGGTGGACTTTTCCTGGCTTGGGGTACAGGTTACAGTCCAGCAGAAAGGTCACGGTGGCAGGTATGGGAAGCAGCTGGCTCCAGTATGCCCACAGACAGAATGAGAAGCAATGAACGCAGGCGTGTTGGTACAGTGGCGTCACTGCTCACGCCCCAAGGGACCGTCCTGTCCACAATTAAGATAGTACTTTTACCACACCAACTTATGTAATCATGCCAGTCCTTCCCAGCATACCTTGAGATCTATCTCTTGGGTGGTTCTAGATTCTGGCAAGGCAACAGTTAACCCTAACCATCCCATCTGTCCAGAGGTTCAGAATGACAAAACTCAGTTACTGTGTCTGCTCTGAACTCCAAAAACTCTGCTCTTCTTCCCAGAATCCTCTGTGTCTGGATGTCCTGCCTATACCTCTTGCCTAGCTACTGGTCAGTCAGCTTTTCATTCAACCAACCATAGCAATACATCTTCGCACAGTGCACAAATATCCCACAATGGGGCCGTGGACTCCATGAAGGACTAAGACCTAATGTTACTGAATAGCAACTGGAGAAGAACAAGTCTGCTGGCAGCACCCTGAGTGAGCCTGGGACACATCTCCCCCCCATTCAAGTCCTGAGAATTTCACAGTCCAATTAACAAACAATTACCTCCTATGGGAGACCGTGAACCAAAAGACTCACAGAAGCTGTACCCAGATTCCTGGCTTGCAAAAGCTTTATTACAATGAGTATTTGGGAGCAATTTATGAAGCAGCAGTAGATAACTAAAATAGACTAGGTCAGGATTCAACAAGGATGTGGAAATTGAGCAAGAAGTAGCTTTTGTTTGCATTTCTGACCTACTTCTTATTAACGCCCATCCTGTGTTACTAGGAATGTCCCCTTGGAAGCACATTGACACTGCCTCCCATGCCTGACTAGGCCTCCCTCCTGCGTGAATGTGAGCTCTTTCTTGGTTTATCACTGTTTGGCCATGCACTAAAATGGACCGACGCCCTAGAATGGACCAACGGACCAAGACTAACGGGAGTAGATGCCTCCCAGCAGAGGCCATGAGGGATACTTCTTGAGGCTTTTATTCTTCTCTTTTTCCAAGACCTCTGTCCTCCTGCCATGGTGAGGGTTGGGAAACAGAGTTTAAACCCAGTTTCAAATGACATGGAGATGTCCCTGTCAAGTAACCAGCAGACTAGTTAAGTGAGGGGTAGACAGGGCTCTGGAGATGGGGAGGCTGTGGGACAGCGGTCTTCCCCTCCCACACATCCCTAATATTTAAATGAACTCTGTCTATCACCCGTCTAAGTGATAAGCCGATCTCTATCACCCCAGCTCCTCAGATTCAAACATCCACATTCTTCAGAGCAAAAGAGAATGGGGGTCATTCCAGCTGCTCAGTAGGAATCTCTTGGGAAGACCCCGGGAGTCACATAGCCTATGTGATGGTCAGGGTGAGAGAACATATTAAAAGAGATAGAGAAGAATGTGGAAAGGAATGGGGAAGGGGGAAAGGAAGTGATATAAGTGGTTGGGTGGAGAACCCATCTCCTGGCAGCTTAGCTTTTCAAGAAGCAAGCAGGCTCGCAGATGTGCCCCTGACCTACTGAGCCCTCCACTTGACATTGATGTTGAGGTGCATAGTTCAGCAACCTCAAGCTGCTCAGAAGAATGGTCAAGTCAGCACCCTGTATCCTAGGGGTCAGCATGTTTGATTCCAACCAACTGAGATAGAAAATACTCAGACATAAAACTTGCTCTTGTACTCAACCTGTGAGGACTGCTCCCAAGTATTTGCAGAGCATTTCCACTATATCTGGGGTTATGAGTAACCAAGAGACAATTTAAAGTGTACAAGAGGATGTAGATCGGTTATGCGCAAAGACTGCTTAGTTTTACATAAGTGTCCAGAGCATCCAATCTCCCATGGATACCAGGGAACAACTACATATCTCCACTTCTACTTTTGTCAACAAGCTTCTCTGTAAGACAGAGTGGCCTACTTTTAAGTGCCTGCTTTTCTCTAAGTGAAAAAAACAAAAATTAAAAAAAAAGTCTGAAATCATTTTTCTATTAGCTTAAAAACACCCACGGTTTTAAAAGCACAGATTTATAGATTGTAGTTCCCATGGTGACCCCTTAACCTAGAGATCAATTCTAACTTACCTTAGGTGCCAAATTTTTATATTGCTGAATCTTTTAATGATGATCCAGATGGCTTCTGGATCCAAAACTTTATGGGAATAAATTCCATTTTATGTCCTTTTGTGGTAATTGAGTAACTATAGAAAAATCATAAAAACCTTTCTAGATAACTCACGATTCACTTTATTTTAAGACCATTTCTTCTTATTCTTTTTGCTTCCAAATGTTCATTTCATTTTGATACTGCCAGTGGATCTCTTCCCAGAACCTTCCTTTCCCATACTGGCATCAGGAGACTGATAAGCCTTTACTTAACTGTTATGACAACTGGGAAACCTAATAATCTGTCCTCCCTAGACCTGGACCATGGGAGGTAGCTCTGTATAACCTAAGAAATCCAAATGCAAACTCTAAGCAGGGCGACTTCCTTCCTCTGTCCCCAGAGATCAAGAACGACATAATTCTTTCCAAGGGACACTAGGAATATTATGTGTGAATTCTATTTTCCCCTACAGCAATGATTAAATTCTAGACATAAAGATTTTCTGACATCATCCTCCTCTTTCTCCACTGTTCTTCAGAACTGGCAATCCTACATCAAGAAATGGATAGCTAGGATTTGTTTAGGGGGAGCGAATTTGGAAGGGAAGGCAAACAGAGTTCAGGACATGTACTGGAGGCTCTACGACACGTCCCCTGGAGGACTACCTGGAAGTAACAGTCATGGCACTCAAATACTTAGCATCAGGCTTACACACAGATCCAGTGTCAAAACCCTTCCAACCCTGCTACCTTCCTCCTCTTAATATCTCCTCTCTTCTCTGCTGGCAGTATTAGCTGATGATCCTCCCATGACCTCTTGATATGAGAAACTGAGGCAGGAAGACAAAGTTCATGGTCAAATTGTGCTATAGCATGAGACTCTTCTTCAAAAAGAAAATCCACAAAAAGTATGCTAGCGAGTAAGAAAGCATTGCTGCAAGGCTGACATTAAATCTATCATTTGTTTTTCAAAAGTAAAATCATGTATCTGCAAACACTGCTATTCCCTAAGAGCATGCCACATATTCAACCAGACATCTCTATATGATATCATGGTAACCCCTTTAGAGTATGAATTATGACGAAGTTGATAAGTTTATCAAATTCACTAACATTCACAAAACTTTAGTATTTTAATAACTACAAGGAAAAATAATAGTATAAATAGTTTCGTTGTGGCAAAAATATGAATATCCCATGCAGGCTAAGGGTGGTAGACTATAGTCCATTCCATCTATGCAAGTCTTATATCATAATGGCTGCCTAGATCAAAAATATTTGTCTACCTCAGGGTTCACAAACTATAATCCATGTGTCAAATCCCCTCCATTTGTTTTTATGAATGAATTTCACAAAATGCGCTAACTTATATATCTTTAGCCACTTTCCTATGTACTTGGGGAGTGGGAGGTGAGACCCTAGGCTGCACACATCACAGGCAAGTGTTCTACCATTGAGCTACATCCCTAGCCTTAATAGGTGCATTTAAGCTATAGCAGCAGAAGAGAGACAAGTGACTGTGGCTCAAAGAGTCTAAACCATCAATTCTCTACTTCTGTGTACCTTACTATCCTGTTCCAATCAGTAACTATACCCAGGAGAACTCACATAGCTTTCATGCAGGACCAGCATTTTTAGAGGCCCATTGCAAAGTGAAAGTGCGGAGTCCCCTCTTCCAAATGTTTTAGGAATTTCAAGAAAAAGGCACAAATGATACTAGCAAGCATGTGACCCCCCCAAGTGACTGACAGTACATGAGACACACCACAAAGGCATACTTTATGCTCTCTAGAGCCTTCTCTCTGTAACACTATTTTCATTACCATTCCCAAGTAGTTTTGAAGCAAAATATAGAATGACGAAAATAAAAAGAAGTGTTAAGGGAGTTTTATTATGTAACGATGTCCATAAATGAAGTTTGGAGTTGCTATTGTTTTAGTTACTCTCTACTGTATGGTAACAAAACACCTTGATCAAGTCAATTTACAAAAGAAAGCATTTAATTTGGTTTATGGTTTTCAAGGATTGGAGTTCATAATGACAAAGGATCAGCGAGAGCTCACATCTTGATCCATAGTCATGAGGCAGAAAGAGAGAGAGAGAGAGAGAGAGAGAGAGAGAGAGAGAGAGAGAGAGAGAGAGAAGAGCGTACTGGGAATCTCACAGCCTTTTGAAACCTCAAAGCTCATCCCCAGTGACACAACTCCTCATCAACTCCTCAACAAGGCCACAACTCTTAAGCCTTCCCAAACAGTTTCACCAGCTGGGGACCAAATATTCAGATATTTGAGCTTATAGGGACCATTCTCATCTAAACAACTACATTCCACTCCCTAGCCCCCATAGGATCACGGCCATGATGTAATTCAAAATCCATTTAGCCCAATCTCAGCAGTCCCTATATTCCTTCCCAGTGTCAGCACAGTTTAAAGATCTGGGGCCCAAGGTCCCTTCTCAGTATCAAAGCCCTGTCTTCATTGTAGCCCCTTGTAAAATCAAAAAGCAAACTACATACTTCCACCATACAATGGCCCAGAATGGACATTACCTTTCCAAAAGGGAAGGATGGAGGCATAGTGAGGAAGTACTGAACCAAAGCAAGATCAAACCCAACAGGGAAACTCCAAATCCTGTATGTATGACGTCAGACATGTAGCTAGCCATCACTTTTCCATTGAGACAGGGTATTTGAAGGATGGCATCGGTTGCTTTTAAAATGCAAAAGAAATGTGTGTTTGTAAGGGCAGGGAAGGATTCAACTTCACTAGGCATGGACTATCTCTGGGATCGAGTGGAAAATTATATTTCAATCTGTCAGCAACAGGAAGTGCAGACTCTGTTTTCATGAATCCACTGGGCATTCCCAGTGGCTCTCTATTGCCTCTTTGCACCAAATGCAGTGTGAGCTGCCATTTGGGGACCCTGGTCATTCACATAGACACATCTTTGTGTTTTAAGCAGATTAATTGAGGTTTGATACAAAAATAGCCATTGCACAATTATACGATTTCTCCACCTGCAAGATTAGTGCTAACATCTGCCAGTACTCAGGTGACCTCAGGGTGAGCTGCTCCGAAACCACGGCAAAAGCTGACGTAGAAATCTAGTTTTGCTCTCGAAACAAACACAGACTACCTGGTTCTTTTTCTCCATATGAGCCATCCTGCATCCTACTCCCCAGGGGAACATGGATCTGTCATCCCAGTCCTGCTGTGGTCAGAGAACCATGTGTGCACCTGGAATACCCAGGGGTTCCCTGGCAGATTGCCCCTGGGAACAAAACCAGAAAGGACAGGGAAGTTAGATTCATGACCCGAAAAGGGGAAGATTAAACCAAGATGTGCCACAAGCAGAAAGACTCTGTAGAAGTGCAAAGAAAGGTCAGGTGTCCTGGGGTCAGAAAGAACCAAAGGGAGGAGGGGAATTAGGCCACCAGGGTTCAGATCCTAGCTTCAGTATTGTACTCAGGGACTGAGGGACTTTACGTTAGCTGCATTCGTTGTACTTTAGTATGAATTGTATCTCTCTCAGCAGGCTGTTATGTGGATTTAATCAGCTAATGTATGTAAATAATTGAGAAAATTACCTGGTATGTTGGATCACTGTTGTATCAACTATGATCATCAAGTTTTCTGTGCAGCTTTCACCAATAACAGCGACAGTATTGAAGCTAGAATCCAAACCCTGGCCTACATTACTTAGTAAGTCATTGTACTGGATTGCTCAATGCATTAGTTTGCCAGGGTAAAACAGCAATGCAGCAAAGCCTGGGAGGCTTATCCAGAGAAATGCATCTTCTACAATTCCAGGTATGAGAAATGACACATCTAGGCATTGCAAGGTTGATTCCTACTAAGGTCCCTCTCTCCTTGGCTTGAAGTTAGCTCTTCTGTCTCACTTCACACAGCCTTCCCTCTGTATCTGTCAACACTTCTTAGAAGGCCACAGGTCATGCTGGTTAGAGCCTGGACTAATGACCCCTTCTGAGCTTCAGAGTCTCAGTGCTGGCTCTGTCTCCAAACACAGGCACATTCTGAGGTCCTGGAGAGTCAGACATGTAAAACTGAAGAGGTTGGGGGTCCAATCTAACCATAACAGTAAATCAGTTTATTAAGCCGGAAGAGTGTCCCATTTAGTCAAATGACTCCCAATTAGCCGAAATCGGCACTGGTTTCAAACCTGAAGACAGAACGGCCTAAGTAGCCTCAGCCCTTCGGAGGTCCCAGTTATTAGACAAAGCAACACACTCTGAATGGCAGGGCGACCCAGTTTACGCTGGCTCTCCTCTGCTGCCTAGCCCTTATTCAACACTGGTGCCCCCCGGAGAAGAGGCTGCCCCTCAGCGATCATCATATACTTGAGAACCCCAGGTTTTCCCATCCCCTTACCTCCATATTTATGTGACTGGACATGTCTGCCTTCTTGGATGACAAGCTATCAAGGCTTCTGAGCTGTCTCCCAATTTCCCCTTTTTATTACCCGAAACTGTGCAATCTAGTTAGGAAGTACCTCTGTGGATCCATGTCTCTCAGAGTTACTGCTCGTGTGACTGAACCCTGAGTAACATGGAAAGAAGAAGAGGGAGGGGCCTTCTGAACATGCTACTGAGAGCTATGAGAGCCCTGGAAAGTCTGCTGAGCTCAAGCCTGCGCTCATTCAAAAGTCCACTAAAGCACTGTTCCTCTTTCTAATGTTTTTGATGTCAATATGTTTCACAAATGGCTGACAAGTAAAGCTCCCCTGACTGATATTCACGTCACCAAGTGATGGTCAAGAGAAGTTGCTATGGGACAATAGTCATGTGACAAAACCTCGGTCAACAAGAAGTCCCCAGATGTTAGGCAGGAGTGACTTTTTCAGAATAGGGAACAAGGTCATTAGAGGGTCTCAGGATCTCCAGGGGGAAAAAAGGTTAAACAGATACACCCAAGTGAGAGGTGTTGAAAGTGGGTCACAGTAATGTTGGGTCACTGGTGGGAAAGTACAGGAAAAAAGGCATAGAAAAGACAGCAATTTAAAAAAAAACAACTAATGCCAGTCCATTCAAAAATCATGCATGCATGAATTTTTTAAAAACTAAATTAGAGATTGTACAAAATATGTAATCAAAAAGTGAAGACTACTCAGATTTACACAAAGACTGCTTCTATGCAATGAGGCTGTGAGGGAGTGAAGAGGAGAACGAGAAAGGAAGCAGAGACCACTGGTACCTGTGCAGGGTTTGCTGAGATGGTCCAGGAGGCCAGCTCCTCAAAGAGGCCAGACGACTTGCGGTAGCTGTGAGATGGACAGAAACTAACAAGACACATGGGCAAGAGAAGATTTTGGCGAGCTATGAGAGCGTGACTATATGCTTGGGGACTTGTCCAGGGAGTAAGAGATGTGACGAAGACAAGGAAACGAAGAGGAGCACGTGCCAGAGAAAGGAGGTGATTCTGAGCTCAGGTGGAAGGTCTGGGCTCTGGTGGGTGCTGGGCCATCTCACCAGTATAGGTGAAAGGAGGAAGACAGAGCCCAACATGAAGAGGGATAGGTATATATAGGTGTGTGTGTGCATGTAAGTATATGTGTGTATGTATGTGTATATAAGTATATATGTTATATGTGTGCATGTAAGCATATATGTATGTGTGTGTGTGTATGCCTAGGTTAAAATGAGGGCCCCCCCCTGCTTTCCTTCACTACTGCTCCCTTAAGGATGAAGTCTCAAGGTACTTTCCTAGAGCTGTGTCCCCACCCCTGCCATTTGGGGAGGTCAGAAAATAAGTAGAGAGAGCTAAGTCAGAGAAGAGGTTATAAACCAAGAGAGAGATGAACCATTCTGTTGGAGCCAAACAGCTAATTAGCGACTAAACCCAAGCTGGCTCCTAGCCTAGTACTCTTTCACTACCAAATTACCATGTAATATTGAACAGATGGGAGCGATCAAGGCTTAGGGCCATTATAAAGGCTAGCATAACCTGAGTTACACGCAATAAGGAACTGAGTAGAACTCCAGCCGAGAGAGCTGGGCCTCGCTGTGCAGGAAGGGATAATTTTACCCACTGTGAGCCATGATTAGGTTTGGCTGGATTGGAGCAAACTGTAAACGTTTTAAAGGCGGGGCTTCACTGCAATCCAGCCCAGCAGGGCTGGAGAAACCCCGGGGCTGCCTTGGGTGGCTGTCAAGGCACAGGAAGAGATAAATGTCAGGCAGTAATATCCAGAATTTGAACCAAAATTCACTCCTGGAATCACACGGAGCTTCTGCGGATCTTTGCTCCGCTCCTTTCAGAGGCTGAATACATACACGGAAAGTTTAGAGAGTACTTAAAAATAACATCTATCGCTCCACCCCCACACATGTGGGGGCCTCTCAATGGTGACTTCGATAACAAGAGGTTCTTTCCCAAAATAATCTCCCCTTACACAGCTTCTTCATGACATCATGTGGCTTGAAAATCTTTTGTTGGTTGTTGTATTTGAATTTCTAAGATATCTTGGTACCTGGTGTTTATTTTGATTGGTATTTTGTTATCCACCCTGTATGGTCCATTTCCCTCTCTCTTTCCAAAGGATGTTGAGCTATGAGTGCTGGCTGTCTTGGTCACTGTGCCATTGCTGTGACGAGACACCATGACCAAGGCAACTCTTAAGAAAGACAGCATTTAATTGGGGCTTGCTTACAGTTGCAGAGGTGTAGTGCATTATAATCATGGTCCAGAGGAGCATGGCAGCATGCAGGCAGGTGCTAGAGCAGTAGCTGACAGCTACATCCTGATCTGCAGGCAGAAAGAGAGAAGGAGAGAGAGCCTAGGCATGTTGTGGGCTTTTGAAACCTCAACGCTCACCTCCAGTGACACGTTTCCTCCAACAAGGTCACTTCTACTCCAGTGAGGCTGTACACTCTAATCCTTCTAATCCTTTCAAATAGTGCTACTCCCTGGTGACTAAGCATTCAAATATATGAGGTTACGGGGGCCATTCTTATTCAAACCACCACACTGGCCTTGATCAAACAAGTTGGTTTTGTTCTTACAAAAATTTGGGATTGAGAACATTTGTTGATTTGTTAATGTTTGAGGACATTGACAAGTCCTCAGATTAAGCTAGCTCATGTTCCCCATTGGGATTGAAATCCTCTTGGTCAGACTCTCAGTGTTCCTAATCAATACTACCTTAATATTTTACCTACCCTCTAGATTCCCCTGATGGTCAGTGCTCTGACCTACTATGTCTCTTCGTCAGGACTGGGACCCTGACCCAGAAGAGACCTAGAATTCTGTCAGTTGCCAGATTCCAGTCAGCTGGGCATCAGAGGGTATCCCCCCAGCTGCCAGTATCCACTTCCATCTGATTGCTACTGTTTCACTACATTTCCATAATTATACCCCAGACTTGATAAATATAATTGTATGTTCAGCTTTCAGGCTCATCTCACAGAAAGGCCAGGAACATCCAGGGGCAAATAATTCAATGGATAACAGAGGCCCACCCCTTACTCATTCAGGCTTGTGGCATAATTTCTTGCTGAGAAGAAAATGGATTAGAAGTACAGATACTGTCTCTGACCACTGCCCATTTATTTCCCTGCTATTCTGTACATTTCTTATCATACTGATCAGTGATTTGCATGTCTATTACCTGTTTATTATTTATCTTTGCCATAGCAATGAAGGGTCCTAAGGGCAAAAGCATGTCTGTCCTGTTTTCCAAGTGCTGGGACCAATTCCTCACAAAGAGTAGACATATTACTTGAACAATGATCCAAGAAATATGGTCTTCTTCCTATCAAAGCTGCTTGTTCTGGGTTTCATTCATTCAAGATCCCGATGATAAACCATCAAGTAAAAATCCCTTTTTCCTGGGTCTTTTCCATCAGAGAAAAATGCTCATCCTAAAAATATAATTTACTGACTTCATTCCCTCCCTAGCTGTAGTTCCATCTGCTCTTCATTTCTGTAGTCTTCTTTACAGGAAGATTCATGAACATGTATGTCTGAGGCTGGAGATGGCACTCCACTAAAAATAAAGTAGTGTCTATATTTGTTTTGAAAGTTATAGCCTTATTTCTCTGATCATGGCATTGTCTCAGCCATTTCACTGACATCTGTCTTCCTGAGTTCACCAGTAGTGATCTTCTAACAGTGTGCACAGCCTACACGTCCAGCCCTGCCATCTATTTCCAAGTATCTATTTTCTTTCTGGTGTGTGTGTGTGTGTTTCATATGTCAGGGTGAATGTGTGTGGGCTTGCATGTCAGGGTCAGACACCAATCTTGGGTGCCACTTTTTTAAAAAGAAGATCTTTTACATGCTTTGGAACTGGCTGACTTAGGCTATACTGCATACCCAGCAATGGCACTATACGCTTATGCCACTTTGCCTGACCTTCTTATGTGAGTACTGAGGATTGAACTTGGATTCTCATGATTTCCCAGTACCCACTTTACCGAGTGGTCTACCTTTCCAACCCTCTCACTTCTCTTCTTTTCTTTTATTTTTTTTTGGGGGGGGAGGGGGGTCAGAAAAGCAAAACAGCCGATCACTGGCTCTTACCTCTTCTTCAGTCTGAAATGGTGATCCTGTCTCCAGGAATCTAAGGATGAAGCTGTGTCTGAGAGCTGTCTCCTCCTGTCTTATACTCCTCTCTAGTTCTGGGATTAAGGGCATGCACCGATACTGACCAGTTTCTATGGCAAACTAGTGTGGTTACTGGGATTAAAGGTGTGTCACCACTCACCACAAACTAGTCTGAGAACTAGGAACTAAGCTTTCCCCTTAGGGAAAGAAAGACTCAAAATAAGGAAAACTATAACTATCTAGTCCTCAACTCCCTCAGAGACCCAAGAAGGAAATAACATTAACTGAGTAAGCAGGAAGTGTGAGCACCCTACTTACAAAAATTCTCACTTTATTTTTTCTTATCACTCGCTACTCTCACCTCTTTCTGATCTTGTTCTCCCTCAGCCATATCAGGTCTAGTGCCCCAGCCTTGCTCCTGCTGTTCAGATGCCTGGTCCTTTCCCCATAGATGTCCATGCGGCTTCCTCTCTTATGTTGAGCACTTTCCTTCAGCTACATCCTCAAAGTAAGACATTCTCCAACCACTCAATGTCAAACCACACCCATATCTTCTTCTAGGACCACCACACTTTCCTCTCTTCTGGGTTTTGCCCATAGCATTGATTAGTATTTCCTTTATCATTGCTTGTTATTGTCTGTCTTCACATGTTATAGTCTGGGCTCCATTAGCAAAGCCAATTCATTTCTTTTGTTCATTAGCTTATCCACACTCCCTAAAACATATCCAGTAGATGGTAAGCATTTAATGAATGTTTGTTGAGACAATGGACAAGCCATTCCACACCAGCATGTCAATGATTTCTAACATACCAATGAAAATAGTCTAAATACAAATTATTCTCCAATTGTCTAACCTAAGAGGCCAATTCTAATGGGGAGAAGTCAGAACACATAGGTGGAGAGAACAGCAGAAGACAGTCTTGTAGGAGCATATTTTGGAGGTGGTTGGGCCTTACAGTACCCCTCAAATTGCAGTATATTCATGACTGCTATATTGAAATCACTTGGGCCACCTATCACCATGAGTCATAAGCCTAAAACAGCTGCCAAGAAACTAATGCCATTGCCATCTGCATTGATGACAATATGCTTTAACAGCTAGCACATTCTCATTGGCTCTGGTTTAGCTAGATCCATTGGAAGTGTTGGATTCACCTGCGGAAGTTAGTTTTCAAGAGGGAATATTGTTCCAAGAGTATCAGCCTAGATAGTGAACTGGCTAACTCTGATCTTCACCGAGGATTTAAAGAGAACAATGGTGCTCAATGACTTCATATTTCATTTAAATAAGGACAAAGCCTGGAAATGTGTAACTCCTATGCCCCTCTGCCCGTGGCAGATAATATTAATCAGTCATAATTCTCTTTCCTGAAGCACTTGCATCTGCTCGTTAGGTAGGCATGAAAGTGGATAATCTGAGTTTCTTTGGTCCCAAAGTTCTATGGCTGTTCTATTTGGACTGTGCTAGGCCAGGTCTGGGGAAATGGGTTGATGAAAAAAAAAATCTGCAAAGCAAAACCACTTACCTTCAAATTGCAGTTATCTCACTGAAGACAATAACAGAGATTTGGGATAGAAGAGACAATGAGTCGAGCACAAAGAGAGAAGGTGATTGCTTTTCAGCTATTATAGCAATAGTAATAAAAATCTTTAAAAAAAAACTTTTGGACACTCTCATCTGCCAGTTATCTTTATTCTTTTCTGTCCTCACGTGCTTTAACCTCATGCCCTAATCGGTTTGGTGAGGAGCCAATTAACTCTGTTTAAAACATGGGAGAGACAGCTGATGCCAGAAGCTTGGCTCGCTGTGTTCCAAGACGCGGTAATTCTTTCCCTAATGACATAGCAGAGACTCTGTCGCCACAGTTAAGAGCAGGCTCGAGACAATTACTATATTTAAGTCCTGCTCTGCAGGTTATCATATCCACATCTGCAAGCTATTCTCTTTGTAAAGCATTTGGAGCTATTTGCCACAGAAAACCCATTGGAAAAGGCCAGCAACTGCTTAAGGAGGAATAACAGACATTCCACGTGGCTAACCCAAGGCAGGCATGCAACTTTCTTCTCTGCAAACTTTACTCCTACCCTGCTGAAGCCCAGTTCTTATCAAAACAGGAAATCTGTACTTGGGGCTGAATGAAGGGGTTATGCAGGACAAATCCACTACAACCACCCACCCACAAGCCTAGGAATAACAAACCAATCCAGAGAGCTGGTCAGCTGCTTGGAAACCCTGAGAAAAAGCCCCCTGCCATTTACAAAAGGAAGAAACTAAAAGGACAGTTTGTAAAAGAAATCAACAGTTGAAAACCCCCTGAACACTGAACTACTGGCATCAGAGACTGGACCAAGAGGCTACTGCCCTAGCTTTGTTTTCCTCATCCATAAAATGAGGACAGTCCATTCTTAATTTTTCTGTTCTGAAGAGTAAAGATTAGAGTAAATATTAGATACGAAAACACTTTGAAAAGAGATTTGAGCATTGTCCACATATCTGAATTAGTTTGGTGAATATTAGTGTTATTTTTATGAACCTGTGATTACAATTACCTTTAAGGTTTTATATGGTAAAATTTTTCCTAAAATCCAGATATAATCTAGGCCACTAAGTCTCCAGTATGAAACTTCCAGTCTATCCTTCCTAATTTCATGACTTTCTGGGTTCATCTGGAATTTGTGGCCTTTGAACCTGTTCATTCTTTCAATTGTTACCCAGAAACTGAGGGTTGGTTAGTTTGAAGTGTCAGTTGTATAGGACATAGGACATGTGTTCATAGATATAGTCCTCTTAAAAGGAAAATCCCACTTCTGTGCACTGAGCAGTGGGGACCCACTCTGAGCTCCATCCGTCCTACCTGTCTCCCAAGCCTATCCTTCCAGAGAATAGACTTAGGGGGAACTGTCCCCACACAAGAGCTGGCAAGAGACACAAATAGTTCTGTTTGTTACAGCCTGGTTATTATGATAGATTTTTCATCTTTTTTTGCATTCCTTTAATGTAAGTCTTTATGTCTCCATTTGTAGGACTTTTGAGTTTTATTTCTGAGGCACATCAAAAATAATAAAGGGAGGAAATTAGACTTTTAAAGAATCCCCATCTAGTGGGTACTTAGGATTAGAACAAGGGACTTGTAAACATAGATGGGAATCAGCGAGGAACCACTGCTGAAGCTATGCTTATAGATACTGTTAATGCGGGACAGCACCATCATGTACTCTGTCATCCGTACTGCGCATCGCCACATGCTGTCCATCATCACGTACTGTGTGTCATCACGTGCTATGTGTCATCACGTGCTGTACATCATCACGTAATGTGCGTCATCACGTGCTGTGCATCATCAAGTAATGTGCGTCATCATGTAATGTGCGTCATCACATATTGGCTTGTGGTCCCAAAATTTATGACAGGGTAACTGTCCTTAGTGTTCCCAGATTTAATTTGGCAACTATTAAGCTCTTTAAATCCTGTACTTATTATAGTCACAGAATATTTAAAAATGCCAAATCAAACAGAGCAGCAACACATTTCTTTAACTAATCTAATTATCAACCAATAACAAAATATAGCATTATCCTCAGTCGCTTAAGCTAACAGTATTTTCATTCCACAGAGCCAAATATAAATATATAAAATATGTAACTCTAATCTATGTCAGTGACTATATCATACAAATATATACTATACACATTAATATATTTAACTACAATCAATTGGGAGAGGAAGAATGCACAGAGCCAGCCAGTAGATGAGTATATGACCACATCCGATGTGAGTCTCAGTGTAAATCTACCTACTTTATTTCCAGCACCAGGCATGGTCATTTCGTGACTCTCCATGATGAAGCAGGTTTGTGACACAGATACCTTTTGCTCTTACATTAGTTACTTGATGTAGCAAAGAAAGCACAGAACATTTACCCAGAAAAGGCAAAAGTTTACAAGTTACCAAATGAGAAGCATGCCTAAGCAAGTCCTCTGGCCACCACAGTTAGTCAGTAAGTGTCTAGTTGCTTTCTCTCTCCTTCTGAATCCCTTACTCACCTCTGGTCAGGGCCTGAAAATTCACAGGACTCCTGTGAGCAGCCAGTCCACAGGTCTAAAGAAATCCACGAAGGGAGCCATGGAAACTCAAATCCTGATAGATGTCGTGTGTCTGCTGTCCAGTGTGAAATGCTTGCTCCTTCTTCTTAATCCAGTCACCCCCTCCAAATGAGATCTGGGTGGTAGGCGTGCACGTCTTCTGTGAGTGGTAAACAATGAACAATAACTTCAGAGTAAAGACAATTAGAAAAATACGAGAAAAGAAAAGCACGAGGCGATGGTGATTAAATGCCTTTAATCCCAGCACTTGAGAGACAGAGGCAGGGGGATCTCTGAATTTGAGGCTAACCTAATATAAAGAACAAAATCCAGGACAGCTGAGCTACACAAAGAAATTCTGCCTTGAACCCCTGCTCCCCAAAAAAGAAAATGTCCATGTGCTTGGTAGAAAAACTTCCATGTGGTGGCCCTGGGTGAAATCTCAAATCTAATCACCTAAACAAGTTCTACATTTGATCGCACCAGTTGACATGGTCAGGTGGAGAGGGACAAATTTCCCAAGATGCCATCCCTAGATGAAGAGCTACAACCAATGGCTGCTGAGGTAGGGAGAATCAGTTTTCTCCAAGGACAGTCTCCCTGATAAGTTATCCAAATCAAGGTGATCATATCTAGACATGTGTACATACAAGCAACACTAAATTGTGCTTAGTATGTTTTTTCTCTCTGTGTATATGTTTGTGTGTGTGTGTGTGCTAATAATAATCAAGAAGAGGGGATGAATTTGAGAAGAAGGGGGTGGAAGGAATTGGATAGGGAAGAAAGGTAGAGATGTCATAAAGACAGTACTTCTATATGGAATTCTTTAAAATACAAAAAGGATTAAATGAAAAAGAGAGAAATTTCAGGATGAAAAGAATTTTTGGTGCTAGAAGTTTCTCATTTTCTGATTTAGCCACCCTTGTCCTTATTCTTAATTTCTCCTCATTCAGAAGCAAATTCACAAGGTAAGTAAGTGAATTGCTTGCTAACACACACAGACTCACACCTGCATGCACACATGAGACATATGCAGGAAACTTAAGGAAATTCAGAGTGTGGAAAGGGAAATGATAATACCATCCCCATGGGAAACCTGAGATGGCATATGTTGTATGTAGAATAGGATGAAAACTTACTGAAATGTGTTTTTGTTTTCATTCTGGGGACTGAACCCCAGGACCATGCTAAGCAAGCCATCAGCCAGTGAGGTGCATCCTCAGCCCTGAAGGGATGACTTCTTACAGGGAACTTCTTTAGGGTTACTGTTCAATTTAATCTATACATCACTTCATGTTCTCAATGGAACCAGGTTTCTTTGCAAAGAAAACAATAGCAGGCCAAGATAGCTAAAGACAAAGTAAGAGGCAGTCTTTGAGAGGAAAGCAAAGATCCCCGGTTCAAACGCTAATGGAGTCCGGCCAACTTTGCTTGCTTGGCAATGGTGTCGAATGAAAGCCAGACAAGTTTGTGTGTTTAACAATGTCTAAGTATGTTGCCAATGACCCGTCTCCACCTCATTCACTTAGCGACTTAATTCTTTATCCTTTATTTATACTCTCAGCCAATATTTTTCAGTACCCATTATATTCATATTGTAGAACTGTAAAGTTCAGTATGCTGTGGCCCCATGCAAGCAAGTAGCGTACGGTGTGACAGAGGACTCAGTAGAGTACCTTCCTCTAACAAGTACTTCCTGAACTTAGGCGATGCACTTGTGGGTACCGGTGCGCAGCAGATCAAGGCAGGTGGAAGTCCTTGTGTCTCTGCAGCGTGTTACACAGTGAGAAGACTATAATGGTGGCGATGCTCCCTGGATACTGTGAGAGTAAGAGATGGCGAAGATTGAGTTAATCAATCCGCACTGAAGTTATACAGTGCACAATGGAAGGTACAACGGCTGCTTCTAAAGCACAAAAGCCATGCCCCCCCCACCAGCATACAGCTTAAATTCATTGAGAAAGCAGAATCTTTTAAAAAGGTAAGATAAGGTGAATAAAAAATGTATTATGATTTTAAAATATGCTCTGAAATCATTGATAAAGCTATGTCCAAGGGGTGTCTGTGAGTGTTATCTTCACGGTCCTTTTTAAATCTACCCCAATCAAGTCTGACCTTTCTGTAAGTCTACAGGAAAGCAGGGCATGATGTCTCATCCATTCCCAGCAAACTCACTTTCCTGCGAGAGCTGTCCCTGAAGGCACCACTAAATCTCAGGTACTCCTAAGACAGGGGCCACCGACAAGCTGGTGGCTATGACTTTCAAGGGCATGCATCCATCTTGAGCTTTGCAAAGCCTGTACATATTCTAATGTGAGTCCTGTTTATGAGCCCTAAAATTTATGTGAACACTTCTAGGCATTTGTGTGTGTATTAGTTAAACATGGCTGAGTTAGACGCAACATATCATTGCAAGTGCTTGGCTCCAGAGCATGGAAAATAAGATTGGGATATGGTATGCAGAGACATTCTATAATGTAAGAACTTGTAAATGATTACATAGATCTGTGATGCGTGTAATAATATGACATCTGTATAATTTTGAAACCACAGTAGTGAGGTATGATTGGAGTTGGGTATTTCCCCTCTCCCACAGGGAACACTAGGTCTAGCTGCAGTTGGGTATAACTTCCCCTTTTGCAGCAAGGTTCTTATAAGCCTCAGCAGGTTAGACCCTGCTTAACAGTGTCTTCCTGAGACATGGCAAACAACAGATTGCTCTGTCTTTGTTGGTTTGTTTTAGTTTTTTGAGACAAGACCTCTCTATGTAGCTCTGGCTGTCCTGTAACTCACTATGTAGAACATACTGGCTTCAAACTCAGAGATCTGCCTACCTCTGTCCCTCTGCCTCTCTGCCTCTGCTTCTGCCTGCCTTCAAGTTCTGGGATTAAAGGTATGTGCCACCACACCTCACACTCTGGCCTATTTTAAAACACTTCTTTCTCCCTGTCCCTTGCAGAAGTGTGAGGGGATTTTTCTGATAGTTACCATAATCAAGTCAGGTTCCTCTGGGCCCTAGCTGAGTGAGTCCCCTGGCATTTTAGACTTCACATGTGTCTACACCAGCCTTCAGAAGTTATGACTCAGTTTCTCCTACTTCGGAAGCTGTCCCAGGGAAGGTTTCTTCGCTAGTATCGACCTGTATATTCAATTTCGAGGACAACTGTTTACCCCTGAGTCCTCTTCTATCAAATATCTAGGAGTTGTTGATTTCTCAAGTTGTTCAATTATCAGTTCAGCATGTGGTCACTACATCAGCATGGGTTGTTAGCTTCTAAGCCCCCAAGATGGGCAACAAGAAACCAGGATATTTTTATGTCATGACGTGTATTTGTATATGTGAATGTTTACATATGTGTGTATGTTCATATGTGTGTGTGTTTGTATCCCACCCAGAAGTTTCAGACCCACCCAGAAGATTGTAAGGACCGGAGATGTTAGGGAAACAGTTCTTTATAGACACAGCCAGGCAGTGGCACGTATGACCTCACCATAGCTGTGACAGCGAGCACAAGACCTGGGCAACCTCGAGGCAGAGAAAATCCAATTGTGAAGAAAAGGCGTGGGTACAAAGTCTTGCCACTAGCTGAGGAACTATTGGCAATTGATAGCTGCTGGGAGGGACACTCAGTGTTTCTTAAGGGTGTGGCCCTTGGTAGGGTTGACCACATTCCAGCGAAAGGCCACACATCCAAAGATTTATAGGCAGTGCAAATTGGACTGTTTTTTCTCTCTCTCTCTTCCTTTCTTTTAAAGAAGATGTCAAGTCCTTTATAAAGGATAGGTAGGGAATGGGGGTCATGGATTTGGAAGGATCTAGGAGATGAGGTGGATATGATCGAAATACTTTGGACAAAATCTTCACGGAACTAATCAAATTAAAAAAGAGCCGTGAGCTGGCCCTGGTGAAGTGAGTATGGGTGTGCCGGACCGAGAGCAAGAGAGCCGACCCCCACCTCCCTCCATATACCTCCTACAATAATGGAGAGAGTGCCCTGGAGATTTCTTGGACAAGACAGTGGAGCTGGCCTTGGGGTATAAGTGTGGATGAGCCAGGCCTGGGGCCAGAGAGCAAGAGAACCAGCCCTGCTTCTTGCTGTAGGCTGTGCTGTGTGAGTTAGCCGAGGCTGTGCTGGAGAGCTCACCCAGGTGGTGACTGGGGGAAGGGGGGGACATTGGCAGGCTGCCCAACCCAGAACCAGGCCTATGAACTGGCCCACCCTAACATCAACGTCTTCTATAAACTTCTGGAGCATGTGAAGGGAATGAACTTCCAGATGCAGAACTGCGGGATCCCCACAACACATGACAACATGCTATCTAGGAAAAGGCCCAAGGAGAGTCCATTATCAGTGGTGTAACAGAAAGTTGAGGCTCTGAGCAGACCAGTGAATCAGAGCAATGAACACTTGCAAGTAAGGATGTAAGCACTAAAGGTCAAAGCTTCACCCTAGATTCCAGGAAAGTGGGGGAATTTTGCTTTGTTTCCCACATTTATCTCAAAGTGCAGGCTACAGCTGACCATCAGATCCGGGCATCTGGAAGAGCTTGTAGCATTTTTCAGCTCACAGGCTTTTTGGAAGGCCAACGTTGGCATGCCTACTTTGTCTGCCAGGTCCACTCAGACTCATGCAGGTCTGTGCCCACGTGCTTTTCTGCTGAGCTGGACATAACCGCAAGAATCCCCTGTTCCTTCTCCCATCACTACAGGTGTGCCAACAAAACACTTCTGTTCCTAAATGATTTACACGCACCACCTCCTTAACACTCCCAACGCAAGAGTTAAATTCTGTAGCTGCCTTCCAGAAATAAGATCTAGGGCCAAAAATCCATGGCAAATCAAATTCAGGAATGTCAGCAGAAAGCGAACAAGATATTTTTTATAGAAAAAGTTTTTGTCAGTTGGGGCGTGGCTAAAAGACAATGGAATTGTTCAAGATCCTCTCAATAGGTCCAACTTGGGACACAGAGACTTAATGCTAAACTGGATGTTGCAAGGCAGTGTACAGATGTTCCACACTCTTTGAATCAGGTGCCCTGACTCTAGCGTTGACTATATTTCTCTAAAGTTACTCGTCAGACCTTAAAAATCAATGCAGTTAGCAACGGTGGGATGAGTCACCAGCCCAGGCCTGCAGCAAAATGCCATGTCCAGGCTCTGTGGACCTAATTGGGCTGAAATTCAGAAGCCGCACATTGATGCCTAAGCAAGTACATCGTTGGCCTTTCTGAGCCGGCCTTCAGTTAGCAATGGTACACATTTGGACTAACTCAAAATGCCTTCGTTTCTCTGCGTTCACTCAAGCGACATCATTTTTAAAGATGGCTGTGAACAATGCCCAGTGAGTGGCATCCTGACCAGCTGCGTGACCCAGGGGCTAGGTTCTGAAGCCCTGTCCTGTGTCCTCCATTCTTCGCCTCCGTTCAAGCAAACACAGCTTGGCTCCACCCCATGGGGCTCTTTCTGTTGAAAGCCTGCAGGTGGATGGAAGATAGGCAATAGGAAGACATTTGTCCTAAAATGTCACCTCTTTTAACTCTAGATAAGATGTTTGAAAACCAAAGTCTATGAGGGGGAAAAAAATGAAGCTTCCTAAAGATGTTTTACATTTAAGAATTTCTAAACACCAATAATGAGACAGTATATCTGTCCTTAGGAAAATACTTAGACCTATCACCATCCTAAATAGTAACTTTGAAAATGGCACTTTTACATATAAGGGATTCATCGATTACTGTTGTCACAAATGAGTGTCTATTTTTCTTCTTTTTTATTTTTATTCTCTCTGTATTAAATTTCCAAATTTCAAGAGATGATATATTTATATATATAAAATACATTTTCAAATATTATCATTTCACATGCAGATGTTATAAAAGTGGTCCATCATTTTTATCACTGATTAAGTTTCCCTAGGTGTTTAAAGTTAAAGCACTTACCAGAACCTCAAAACAGGGACTTCTGCCTTTTCAGAGTGGAGCCCTAGTAGAACAAGCTAAATCTGAGAGCCAGATGTAGCAACTTTTTGGCCAGGAAATGTTTTGATCCCTATGTTCACTGTTTTGATACCCTGGATGTTGTTGGGGAGATTGGGAACCTGCCACATTCCTGTTTTCAGAGTTTAGAAATATGATGATGAAAGTCTCATTGCCCCCTTACACAGGCAGAAATGAAACTATCCACCAGTTCCCTACACAGTTAACCTGGCTTCCAGCGTGGTCTCCACAAGGACTCACCTGCTCAAAATTAAATGGCACGCACTCAGACTGTGTCTGCTGTACACAGCGATACTGGGGTTCTGAGCATTCGTTTTTGACCCCAGAGTCTAGTTTTCTATTCATTTTTTTTTTATTTTCCAGCTCTGTACAGCTACTAATTAGTTTCAATTTATGGTCACCATTAAACTGAGAGTCAACTTCCATTCCTTTTGTCCTTTTTAGATTTCATTAGAGGTTAGTCAGCTGATCATTAGAGCACACACCCCTCAGCCCAGGATGTAGCTGTCTGAGGCAGGCAATGCCTGCATTTCAAGCCAGCTTGGGCAACATAGTGAGAGCTTTACTACAAAACAAAACAAAATATAAAACAAAAAATAAAAGATTGGGATGTGAAGAGATGGGCTAAGCAAAGTGCTTGCACACAAACATTAGGACCTGAGTTCAGACCCCTAGCATACACATAAAAACCAAGCATCATGGTCCACACCTATTGTTCCAGCAATGGGAAAGAAAAGGCAGGATCATCTTTTGGGCTAGTTGGCCAGCCTGCTTAGCTAGATGGGTGAGCTCCAGATTTCTGTGAGCCACCTTGTCTCAAAAATTAAGGTGTAGATTTGCTGGAGGAACGTACTTTATATGACCTCAGGCCCCTGTGTGCATGCCCGTACGAGTGCACATGCACCCACCTAGACATGCAAATACACATATGCAAAGAAGGGCCCTAGCGAAGATGTTTGAAATCCCAGACCTCTGACTTTTACTTGACCCGAGTGTCCACCAAATGCCTGCTGTATGCAGTGACACTGAGGTTCTGAGTGGCAGAACTGACATGGCATTGACAATGGCCTTTGGAACCTTTCCGAGGGGTCTGTCTTTTGGCTTGTCCTTGCTAGGTCATGTTGCTGGCCTTCTGAGGGTCATCGAAGGGTTCAGCTACACAACAACAGCAAGAAGGAAGGACCAGGCTGTGCTATGGCTCAGTGACTGACCACTGACGGGCCTGTCAAGACTCTGGGTCCCATCCCTATCACCGCACAAAAAGACAAATGGAAAAATAGACCGAGGGCTTGAAGACTGGCCAGCGTGTGTCCACACACACTTCCTCCTGGGAGAGCCTCCTTCAAGAGACAGTTGAACCAGTGAGCTTCCAAACATAATTTAACAAAAACCAAATATTTGGATTTTAAGAAAACGAACCCTAAACTTTTACTCAACATGGTCTCAAAAGCCAGGGTGATTACAGTCATGACACCCAAGCAGCGAACATGATTTCTGCACATGGAAGGCTACTCATGGCACAGGTGGCCTGGACCACTTTTGAAATGCCTTGCCATCTAAATAGAAAACCCATAGCTTTTTGTTTTTTAATACGGTTACAGATCTGTAGTCGTTTCATCGCCAGGACTCTTAGCTAACTCCACAGATGGGTTTGTGACAACCTCTCATGGGTGTAACTTAAGACAGAACAGACGACTCCACCAAGAGATTCATCAAACTCTCCCAAACTGCAAATTAAAAAGAGACAAATCAAACACC
Source organism: Alexandromys fortis (assembly GCF_014885135.2). Taxonomy (NCBI): domain Eukaryota; kingdom Metazoa; phylum Chordata; class Mammalia; order Rodentia; family Cricetidae; genus Alexandromys; species Alexandromys fortis. The sequence continues at coordinate 7,563,107 of NW_026067997.1, forward strand.
ACATTTTCCTCACAGATGTGAAGCTAAACTGATTCGGACTTACTCCTATAATTACGGCATTACAAGAGATTCACCATCATCAAAGTCAATCAAAACACACCAAGGGAAAGCTGATGGAAAACTCAGGAGAGGCCAGACAATATTTTTTTTAAATCTCACAGTGAAAAATCTCATTGATTTCAACCATGTATCCATTTCCTTCAACTGAGGAGGGCTGGAGTTAGAACACACAGCTCTGGTGGGGACCTGATCTATGTTCTGATTGCATAATGTTAGTCTATAGTCATTCCCAGTGTCTGCAGTTGATAATTTTTTTTTAATTTAAAAAAAAAATTGGTTTTGCATTGACCAAGCTTCATTTAAACTTTATAGGCACGAGAAAGAGACACAACTGGGAATCCCAGGTATTTGCCCAGGGTAAATCTTGGGTATTGGGAGCGAATACATACTATCAATCACTTTTTTCTTTAAACACTGGACTGAGTACGAATCATGTATCTGCACATGCAGGCTCTTCCTATACTTGTCTATGAGACTTCCAGGAAAAAGTGAGGGTCGGAGAGGGTGAATCTTCCTATAGCTTCATTAGCAAAGTCGTGTCCCCTCATTCCTTCCTGTCTCCTGATGCCTGTGTGACTTAACCATGCCACATCATGGCAACTTATCCAATGAACTGACCCAGGCCAAGTGTCCCTTGTCCAGGTCCGTACAGCGTTCCCATCCGTACACTCCACAATCTCAACTCCGCTGAGATGTTCCCTTGGATGGAGTCACAGAACTGCACTCGCCCTGAACTATAACTTCCAGCTCCCGCCGGCCTGTCTCCACTCAAAGCATCCATTTAGCAGGGAAACTCAGCAAAATTTATAGCCGGGGCTTTTATTGTGTGGAATCTTAGCACCATGCGGAACATTATACTCATGGCTAAAAGCCTTTAAGAAGGCAAGCCTCGAATTTGTTTTAGCCAATAGGAGAGAGCCGTAGCAGAGCGGCACACAGACCTGAGGTTCAACAGCTTGACAATCTCCAGACCCTTGACTTTACACTGAACTTCTAGAGCTGCCACAGGTTACAGAAAATGAATGTAGCGACGATTCACTTGGTACTTGCCATCAAAGCTGACCACTTGACTTCAGGTCACAGAAGCAACAGAGTGGAAGGAAAAAGCCAACTCTTGTGAACCTCTGTAGACTCACACCATGGCTTCTGCATGCTCACACACCTGCACATGGTAAATGAGTAATACATAAATAAATAAGTACATAAATTAATTAATATAATTATGGTGTATGTTTGGAGTCTATAACATGGTTATATGATCCATACGGAGGACAAAATGGCGCCACAGTGCGCTAGATTAATATACCTTCTTATAGAGTCACTTCTGAGGCAGAGAGTGGCTCACATGACAAAATCCCACATACACAATAATTTTATTGAGTTGATCCTCATATTGTATATTAGACAATTAGCCTATTCATTCTAGTTACCTGAATCTGACCTACAACTCTCCACTCCCAACCCCACCATTGGTAACCACCTCCATTCTCGGTGTTTATTTGAGCTCTTCTTTTGTTCCATTCCATAGACAGCTGAGATCATTAGATTTCTGTAAAATGTCTTCACGTGACTTAGTTCACTTGGCATGGTATCCTCCAAGTCTATTCTTGTTATGCAAATAGCAAGATATCTTTCTTTTTAAGGCTAAATTGTGTCCCATTGCATACACGCGCAAATATGTCCTATTCTCTTCATCCGTCAGCCCATTAAGGGAACACTCCAGTTTCTCTCCAGTGTGCCGTGGACATGGGAACACAGGAGTACAGTATCTTTATGTGGAGGCAATTTCATCTCCATTGGAGTTATATCCAAAATAGGGACCATGGGTCTTATGATAATTCTCATTTCTTTTGTGATTTCTGGGATATTTTCTGAATAGCTGTACCAGCTGCTGTTCCTAACAGCATACTATAGCTCACCACCGTCCATAACCAGGCAAAACTTGCCTCTTTGCTCTGTGGAAATAGCCATCCTAAGAAGAGAGGCAGTGATTTGAACTTACATCTATCTCCCCAGTGATGAACGAGTATAAAGTATCTTTTCATATATTATTGGAGATTTTTATGACCTGTTCAGGAAAAAAAATGTGTTCAAGACCTTTGTCTCTATTATTATAGAATATTAATTATTCTTTCTGCTGTTGAGCTGTGTGACTTCTTTATCAAATGTGTAGTTAGCAATTATTTTGGAAACACTTTTAGAATGTTAATCTTTCTCTCTCTCCCTCCCCTGCCCCCACAGGCACAATTTGTTTGATAAGACTGAGGACATCCAGATGTCTCAGTTCTGGTGTACAATATTCACTGTCAATCCAATTCAAAACTCTCTCTCTCTCTCTCTCTCTCTCTCTCTCTCTCTCTCTCTCTCACACACACACACACACACACACACACACACACACACACACACGCACTTCCCAGATCCTGCTTTTAGGCTTTGGTCTTTCTCTCTGGAAGCTGTTACTCTCTAACACACTGAATATACACAATACTTATAAGCTTGTTGCTTACCTTAATGAAATATGAGCCTCATGAAGGATTGCCTGCATTGTTACCTACATTGCCTATGTCAATACATACAAAAGTGGCTGTGTGTTCATTCTCAAGTCCAAAAGATACAGCATTGAATGAAAGAGACAAAAAAAAATGAAAGAGACATCCTTTGCCTCACCGTGAGACCATTTGCAGTAGAACCCACCTGGTAAAAGTCATTAATTCTAAACAAAACATTTATATACATTATACATGTCCCCAAGCCGGAACCTGGGCCAATCTCATATGATGTCATGGATGAAAGAAAGGCATCTCAGTGAACCTTTTCTGTGATGAGCCTGAGCAGACACATTTTCAACCATGTTCACGCCACCTTTGTAGTAAGAACACAGCCATATACAGACAAATAGCGTTTCTGCCTAGGTTCTTGTAGCTATTGATGACAACAGGCTTCAGGTCAGATTTGATCTCTGAGCCATTGTTTGATGGTCCCTGTTGCTGACCCAAGGATGTGAAAAATAATCCCAAGGCCCACTGCCCAGGTCCTTAAAATCAACTACAGCCCTGTTGTCTAGCACGTTTGTATCTGTCTAGAGGCCATCTTTTATAGAAGAAAGAATAGCAGTCAGGAATGGCCATTCACCTTATAATCCCAGGGCTAAGAAGCCTAAACCTGAAGGATCTTCAGCTTGAGGCCAGGCTGGGCTACATAAGAACCCTGTCTCACAAAGAAAAACAATTTCTAGTGACTGTACTATCTGCTAACATGCACCAAAGTCCAGGCTGTTTGAAGGACTGCCTTCCTGATTACAGGGCATATACGAGGGAGTGTTGGCCAGAGACTCCAAGCTTCAGTGCTAGGTCCCACTACAGTCAGCTAGGCCTTCCAGGCTCTGGGAAAGAGGCACATATAGGACTCAAGCCTATTTACATAGGAGCCACCAATTCCAAGGACATTCGGCTTCAATGGCTCTGGACTTCAGATTGCCCAGACGTCGGATGCATCCACGTTGGCTCTTGGAGCACAGTGAAAAGGATGGAACCCAACCTTCTCTGAACATTGCAGGCAGGGAGCTTTTCATTAGATGTTAGAGCTCCAAACCAACTTCCGCTGTCTGCATTCAACGCCCCTAAGAAGGCGGGTTACAGGAAAACTAATAGCGTCATTGGTAACCTGATAACTAGGCCTAGGGGCCAAATTTTATCACTGTGACTTATAACTTGCTGCCTTGCAAGTTAGCTGGGGAAGAAAAAAAAAAAAAAAACCCTGGGAAACAAGACCATAAGAAGAAAAAGGAGTAGGGAGAACACAAGATGAAAAGCCAATCAGGAGGTGAGATTGCTGCTCAAATCACCTATAATAGATTCATCATTGCGCTTGTCTCTCAACTTCTGTCAATGCCTTCTGATTGCCAACAGTTCTTATGATGGGGTGAATTCTTCCTGGGCCTACAATTCTGGAATCCATAAGAAGTATATAGCCAACTCACCCATTCTCCCTGGGCTCAGATTCCTGTTCAATAAAAGCAGGGCTTTATTCTTTATTTTCTTTTTCTTCTAAAAGTTGGAGAAAACTGTGATACAGGCAATAGCCACCATTCCGTGACTTAGTTGAATTGGGAAGAACAAGGGAGTTCCCCCAGAGTTTGTCATCTTGCCTGGCCTCACCCCCATCCCTTTAAGCCTATGAGAGGCATTTCCTCCTGTGGGCTGTTAAAAAGAATTTGGTGCTTTCCTCCCATCTCCCTCTGAGGTCGATCCTGGAAATGATGAGAACAAGCTATGTGGAAGGTGGACAGGCAGGGATGTCTCACGCCAAGGTTTCAGTGAAAGTAAAACTTCTTCAAACAGGGAAACTTTGGCAAGGAAGTGACCTGAATCCGTCAAGGTCACACAGTCAGTGAGAGAGGTAGACTCAAGGCTCAAGTGTACCCAGGCATTTCTGTGTTTGCCTCTGTGCACCCTCTGCCTTTGGTACATACAAGAAAAGATCTCCTCCAGGTATCTGCTAGGAAACTGGTGGATGGTTTCTGCTTCATAGTGGTCTTTCAAAATGAAATACTCATCATGTTTCGCAGGGCAATGGAGGACAAGAAAGACTCAGCTAACAGAAACTTATGAGATTGCCCAAGACGGAATAAGCAGGAATCAGCTACAGGTAGATGATCGAGCTGCCCAAACACAGAGTGGAAGCTCCTAGAAGCCATCATCCATGCTGGTTCAAAGCTGGATTTGGGGGAAATAATTTCTGCCGTCTGTCATCAGTATCCTAGGTAGGCAAGTCACACAGTGACTTCTATTTAAAACTACGCAGAGGCTGAGCCTCTAGGAATTTCCTCAAAACATAAAAGGCCAGTTTAGATTATTGGAATTCAAATCAATTTGTAATCATTTGATGTTGAGATTCAATAATTTAATAGATTTATTCTAATACCAATTCAAAGCATGAGACACAATTTACACAGAAACTTTCAAGTTGCTCAAACCCTGAGTTTGTAGACTAATCTTCATGGACTCTGAAAGCAATGGCGAAGTGTGATGAGAAAAAAAAATGTTATAACTTTTCATAAATGCATGCCTCCTTATTTGAAGTGTAAAATTCATGTGAATGGAAGTAGGCTCCCAGAGAGAGGAACCGCTCAGCCCTGACCTCAGGAACGACGGCCTTCAGGGGCGGACGTCAAGCTTCCCCTTATGAAACCCCATTGATCCTCAGATTTTCCTCAGCGTCAGGTCAGGGACAGCAAATGTCAGGAGAAAACTCACATTTTCCAATGTTGTCCCAATCCATCTCACCCAGTTACCATCCCCATAAAATAGATTCCTGTCTGAACTCCTCAGAGAGCTTTGCCCGGTGTCTGAACTTTGAGAAAAGTGGCCCCAGAACCAGAGGCTTTCCTCAGAGTGACTTACTTTTCCAGTCAAACATTTCCAGGTCGAGCAGTGATCTCACCGCTCATTAAATGGTTAAATAACAACTCAAGCTGCAAAGTCACATGCGTGAGGATTTCCCCACCCACTTTACACACTTTCAATGTATTTGCCCTGGCAACCCCGATTCTTAAATGCTTCTGCTGAGACGTTCGTTCTCTAGGGCAAACGAAGCATTTTGCCTTTCCCCAAGGACTGGCATCTTGAGGGGAGGAAAACAAACCCCCAGCCCTTTGCTGAGAAAAGTCTGGCGTAGCTTGCTGGAAGATTTACTCTACACTAGGAGTAGAAAGTATTAGCAAATACTGAAAATAATTTGCTGTATGTGAACCTTAATAAAAAAAAAAAAAAAGGCAGCCTAATATTTACACAGCTCCTTCCACTCACAGGAGAGCAAACTTGTCCTCCCTTCCGGCGGCAACCTTGGCCCCATTTCTCATCCTTTCCTTCCTGAGGGAGTTAGGTGGCCTCCACAGTCCCATACCCCAAAGGAGACCTATCCATTTCTACTCCTGGTGGGACCCAGTGATTTATTTCTCAACTTCTGACTCCTCCTCCTCTTTCCACAGAAGGAACACAGAAATGGTCAAAAATTGAGACTTCATGCTGGTCCAACTGGACCCCAGAAAATTGACTTTCAAGCTCTCTGAGGGACAGTCCAGAAAGCTCCCAAGACCAGACAAGTCCTCCACAGCTCCCTTTGAGATCCCTTCCTCTTAAATGGTAAGAAGTGGAGGCCCCATTGTCCCAATTACATCCTCACTTCTCTCCATATTACACGAAATATGAAAATTCTATCATACTGCATAGCCTGTCTCTGCAGAATCGTGGGGTAGGGGGTGGAAGTCATTTTTTTTTTTCAGTTTACCTCATCAAGCTAAATATCTCTAGTTTATTTTACACCACTTCTTATAGCTACTGGATACTCTTTCTTACTGCTTAAAAGCTTCATGCCAAGAACTTGATGAACACCAATATGTCAGCTCATGTATTCCTGGTTTCTTCATTTGGTAACAACTCAGCTTTGAATTTGTCTTTTTAAAAAACCTACTTAAAGTATTGGGACTCCTGTGAGCCTTTAATATCTGATTTATTGTATGAACACAAGTTCCCTTATCATTTAAGGATAAATTATAAGATCTCCTGTGGACGCCTGATGCATCAGAGTACCAAACTTAAATGCATTTATGTATTTTCCTTCATGTCCCATAGTATAACCACACTCCAGCAGAGTTATCGCTTTCCATACACAGTGCCGAGTGCCTCTTTTGTATCAGTGACCTTATGCTTTGAAGTAAGAACTAAACAAAATCTTATTTAAGCCAAAGAACTGTGGTAATCAATGGTCACTGTTCCCCAGAGGACTAAGTGACCAGGCAGGGAATACAGGGAGTGTGTGCTGAACCAAGGGATGTCTCCACTTTCCAGCAGCGAGCTCTACAACGTGAGCTATCATCACACCGCACAATGGGGTGCACTCTATTAAATGTGTGAGTTTTTTATGGTATTTGATACCTAAGATTTTTATTTTGCAGTTAACAATTAGTAATCGAACCCAGAGACAGTGACATCAAGGACAAGAGAGGACTACGGCCACACAGAGGAGCATTGCTGGTGCTGTTGCTCTTTCTCCACGCCCCATCATCACATTCACCTCAACGTGCTTTCTACAAGTGGTTTGGCAAAGCAGTTTTGTCTAGCTTTTCCATTGTTTGAAGATGTGATGCTAGCCATGTGATACCCCGCTCTGAAGTCCCGACAATGTCAGAATGACTGTGTGTCCTCAGCGAGCCTCAGCTCCCAGTGCTGTTTCCCCACACCTATTTCAAAACATTTCAGGAATTAAGTAGAGCTTTGTAATGTCAAATTCCCATACATTAGGCAGGGGCATCTTCTAAAGGAAAAAGGCAAATAAGATAAAGTATGTCACTGGGGGTGGGGGACGTGGGAGCAAAAGCTCCTCACCATCTCCAGTCCCTGCTTTCCCGGGTTCTACTTGTGAATGAGATGTGAGCTCTCAGCTTCCTGTTCCTGTTGCCATGCCCGCTGCTTGCTGCCACAGTACCCTGCCATGATGAACTCCTACCTGTCAGGAACCATAAGCCCAAAAACATTTCTTCTCCTCCCCCTCTCTCCGCTTTCTTCTCTTCTTGGTTGTCTTGGTTGTGATGTTTACCACGGCAACAGACAGGAACCAATGCACAGTCTAAATCATCACCTAGGGTGAATGTAAACAATCGAAATTATTTCATTGTAATCCCTTTACTTATCTGATTATTTCATTAAAATTGAAATTTGGCGTAAATATCCATAAGCACAAATGAAGTACAAATATGTAAGAGCTCTTCTATAGACATAAAATTGTAAATTAAGGTGGAAATTACAAACTAAAAATTTCAAGAAAGCAATTCAAAAGTGTGGGCAATGAGGTTGCTCAATCAAAACACAAGCCTCTCACCCAGTGCGCAAGGTGACAAGCTGCAACAGTATTAAAAAGGCTGCTGGCTACGACTGGCTAAGGTTCTTGTAAGTTCTGCGTACCCACAGTGCTGTGTGTGTCTCAGTGATGTTATTTTCCCACCATAAGCCTTTGTTCCTATAGAGCCCAGAGCTAGCTTCTGCCCTCTGCCTGGTCTGCGTGTGTTACAGAGGAATACTCATTATCTTGTTCCCTTTCTACCTTTGTGATAAAACAATTCCACACAAAGTCCATGGTACAAATGAGATGTGAGTTACCAATTTGAAAAGAGAAGAAATTACCATAGCTAGTGGGAGAAGCTTTTCGGCCTGTGAAAATTTGCTCCTGTAGGGTGTTCGAAACCGTGTGGAATACAAAAAGAAACACAGGTGCTGAAGTCTGAGTTTGTCATCCAAATAATCTCAGATTGCTTTTTTTGTAATTAAAGAGGAATATCGATTTTTAAGACTTGTTCATTGAAATCTCTAAGACCAAGGCTGAGTCACTCTGCCTCTGAATGAGAAAAATACAATCTGATATTGCCATGATGATTGATTAGGGATGAAAGAAGCCCCAGAAAACATGTAGTGAGGACATTCACCTTGGTGAGCCGCCTCAACTACAGATGAACAAATCCTGATGTGGCAAAAGCGTAGTGACAAATCTAGTGTCTCCAGGTCACAGATCCATGCCTCCTCCTATTGCCACAACCTCACCAAGTTTTAGGGTACCATATCACATGGAGATTTGACTTCTAGCAGAGCAAGCCTTTTGGGTCTTATATAAACCCATACTCACAGACAGCAATTCCATAAATGTGTTAGCCAGCTCATGTCTTTAAATCAATCCAGTTTCCATGAGTATCCTCTATGAAGGCTATCTCTATGAAGCATCCCTGTGTAAATCCACTCCTCTGTCAATCAAAGGGCTTTGACGTGTCTGTTTTACCCACGCTAAGGCATAAGTGGCCTCATCTCTTCTGCTTTTACAGCTCTAATCAAACTGCCCCCTCAGAGGCCTCCTACTTGCCACACCTAGTAGACATGCCCCACCTGAGCCTCCTGGTGGGAGTGGCTTCTGTCCCTTTTACCCTGCTTTTCCTACACTTCTCCTTCTCCTTCCTTGGATCCTTGGCTTTTTTATATATGAGTATTTTTTATTGATTTTTATTAAGCTCTACATTTTTCTCTGCTCCTCTCTCAGCCTCGCCCCTCCCCTCCAACCCTCTCCCAAGGTCCCCATGCTCTCAATTTACTAAGGAGATATTGTCTTTTTCTACTACCCATGTAGATTAGATCTATGTATGTCTCTCTTAGGGTCCTCATTGTTGTCTAGGTTCTCTGGAATTGTAATTTGTGGGCTGGTTTTCTTTGCTTTATGTTTAAAAACCACTTATGAGTGAGTATATGTGATAATTGTCTTTCTGGGTCTGGGTTACCTCACTCAAATGATGTTTTCTAGCTCCATCCATTTGCCTGCAAAATTCAAGATGTCATTGGCTTCTTGAATTGCACCCTTAGTGTCTTCTCTGAGTTTTCTTCCCAAGTACATAACTACTGATATCCCTCACTACACCTCCCAGGTGGACCCCTGTTAATCCACAGGACAATGATGCCCTAGCTTGGCCCTGCAATCCCTTTATTTTCTGGAGTCCAAATAAACATCCCCAAAACCCTTGAGCTCTTAAAGTATGAGTCTTCAATAAGCCAGAGAATTAACAGCACTATTTCTCATATGGTAAACAGCAAGACCCCTAGGCAGGCATGGTGGCTGGGTTTGGACCCCAGGGTTTGCTGGCTCTCATCCTAGGTGGCTGAGGCCTAGGTGTGAGACACCTGATCTTTGTTTCACAATAAGAGTCCTGGGGATGGATAGTAGTGAAAACAAGACACATTTCAGTTCTGCAGAAGCCAAGCATTAGCCTAGACAAAAGGAAAAATGGCTGCCAGGCCAAGTAGGCACAAAACAGTGGTTTCTCTGTCTCCTTTGGTTGTCATTGGATGACTTCTTAGGGAGGTACAATCCTCTCCAAATTCCTCATCCTCTTAATCCGAGAAGCAAAGCCATGTCTAACAGCTATCCTGGGGCTTGAGATTCCCTTCTCTTTTGACACACGGGCTGTCGCACAGCAGATGCCATGGAACTTTCCAACCCCAGGATAAACTGAGAGCATTTACACAAGCAAGCACAGCTTCCTACTAGGGGACATAGAAGCCTAAGACTTTCTGCTTATTTCCCATATCTTTTAAGCTTGAGATCCACCTCATTCTGAACACAGACCTTTGTGATTTATTAATTACACAGGTCAGTAAGAGACCGTGTCTCAGAAGACAAGATAGACAGGGCCTGAGGAATGATACCCAAAGGTATTTTCTGGCTCTCTCTCTCTCTCTCTCTCTCTCTCTCTCTCTCTCTCTCTCTCTCCAGCGAATGTAGACTATGCCCAGCAACTTAGCTGTGTAAGAACCAGAGGGAGCCACAGGCTGAGGGACAGTTGTTTTATTAGCTAAAGAAAAGGATCCAGGACTGCAAGGGGGAGTGCTGAGACAAATAGGGAGCCTAGTGGCTCTGGAAGTCTTAGTGTCTTAAGCTCTTTAGGCTGGAAGAAGCCAGCACTTTTATCTAGGAGAGAAAGAGGGAAGAATATTATGATTGTGGTTTTTGTTGTTCTTGTTTGTGTTTGCTTGGATGGAAAGAGTAGTGAGGAATTCAACAGAGTTCACAAGTGGCCCCTTTGACACTTCAACAGAAAAATAGAAATCAATGGGGATAGCTGAAGTTCCCAAGGCAAAGTGAGAGATGGGGGGTTGAGATTAAAGAAGGGACTGACCAGAGGTCATAGTTTATTCTAATCTGTCCAATATCCTGTGCCTCTGGTGATGTTTCTAGATTACAGACCAAGCATGAGTTTTCGGGGCTTCCAGCTTCCCACTAGTTGAAAATCCCTCCCCAAAACAGCTCCTGCAGGGTTGCCAGCCTGATCAACACAACCACAAACCTACTCTAGCACCATGCCAACATGAGCTTAGCTTCGTCCTTATCCAAAGGTGCCACAGGCAGACTTCTGTCGGGAACTATGTTGTTTGCTTTGTTTATTTGTTTGTTTGTTATTCATTGCTAGGGTTTGGACATAGAGCCTTGACGTGTGTTAGAAAACAGCTCGGCCACTGTGTTGTTACCTCATCGGGGGATTCTTCCCATTCACTTATCTACCTGGGAACCTCCATCCACCTTCTAAAATTTGCCTTTTGCAAAACATGATCTGCCACTTAAGGGCCATAACTCAGTATGAGTGTCCCAGTGTGGAAGACCCATCACGTTATCAAAGACTGGACATGGAGAGAGGCATATGATGATGAGCAGACCACCAAAGATGTCCCATGCATGCATCTATGTCCCTGCCACTCCTGCAAGAGCCAGCACAAGAAGACCTGTGCTTTGTACTTGTTTTGCAATATTAAAATGTCCCTATGGTGGAGAAGCTTTTTCATGGCTCTTACTTCTAATGCATAGACTTCTAATGCAATTCCTCCCAATTGGGAAAAAGAAAATGACCCTAAAATCTTGCCTTGTTTAGAATATCTCTTCATGGTCCTTGAGGAGAACTCGTTTCTGATGCCTCCCAAAAGTCAGGTCATTACTGTGTTCCACCTAGCCATGTCGTTTTTGCCCCTGTACCCCAAATCCTGAATCCAGCTTCTCCTTTATCCCTGGGACTCTGGTAAGGACAAATTCTGTAGTCATCACTCTAGATTTGTTTTTTTGGGTTTTTTTTTGGGGGGGGAGGGGTTGGGTTTTTTGTTGTTGTTGTTGTTGTTGTTGTTGTTTTTTGTCTTTAGGTTCTTTCTTTTTCTTTCTTTTTTTCCATATAAATAACATTTTGGAAAGCTGTCTAAAAAAGAAATGCAGGCCCTGAAATATGTATGCTTACATATATATGTTTATAAATGTATGCACCATCCATATGAGAGAAAATATGATCTGCATTCTCCTTTCACAGTAATCCAATTCCTGAGCATCATTGTTTGGAGCTCAGTCCTGCATGACTCTGCTTTATGGGTTTGGATTGCTAAGCAGGAGCATCACCGTTATCAACTTAATTCAATACATGCTTTTCCTTTGAACTGTTCTAATCTTGGCTCTGCCAGCAGATGGCTGACACCTAAAATAAGACTAGCTTCGCACCTACTCCGTGTCTGTTTAAATCCCCCTTTTATAGGAAGATGAAAGGGTAGAGGTTGAAATTCATACATTCGATGTGATCGCAGAAGTTTCCAGGCTTGAAATATGCAGCATAAACCCCACAACCGAAAGGCTGCTGCAGACTATCCGTGGATGTCCACGCCTTGACGACCAGCCCTGGACAATGTTTACGAAGGACTGTGCTCCCAGGAACACTGTATCAGCACACACGCTCAGAACGAATCTAGATAGCACTTGTTTTCTTCAGACAGATAGTAGAAAGGTTTTAAACTTTCTACTATCACCTGCCTTATCTTCCTGATTATTCGGGTTGTGTTGTTGTTTTTTTTTTCTTTCCAAGACCACGCCCACCCACCCAACAGCCTTTCTAACATTAAAATTCTCTCTTTCCCAAGTAGCAGTTCACTTGGGATACTTAAGAGTTAATCACGGGGGGGGGGGGCACCCAAAACATGTGATAGACTAACTGCTAATCACTGAGGACACCCAAATCACGTGATAAGTTAACAGCAAATCACTGGGTGCGGGGGCACTCAAAACATGTGATAGATTACCATCCAGTCACTGGGAGACTCTCAAAACATGTGATAGACTAACAGCCAATTACTGAGGACACATAAATCACGTGATAGATTAACACCCAATTACTGAGGACACGCAAAACAAGTGATAGATTAACAGCCAATCACTGGTGGGCATAGGCATGTATATTGCAGTTTTCCTTAGGCAGACTTAGAAGTTCCAGATTGAACTGAATTTCCAAGCAGAACTGAGAGGAGATGGGGAGCTGCTGAGGCCGTCTTACTTGCTCGTCCAGGCAACTCCTAGCCTTTCTTCTAAATAAATGTTTATCAAATATTTTAACACTGAGGCTGAGAACTGAACGTCTTGGTTCCCGTGCCCAGTGGTAAGGGATACCTCGGAACTCATCACCTCCTGAAAGAAGCCCTTGCGCCTTTTCCTCTCATGCTCCCTTGCCACTGCCAGTGACCAGGCTCATCCGTCACCTCGCTGATGACATGTATCCTCCCAGCGACATCTCGGGCCAATCTCACGATCCCTCTTAACTTGGCATTCTGGGGGCAGACTGAATTGTAAGATCTCTCTTTCAAAACAGGGTAATAAAAACCGAATTTGTGTATCTTTTGAGGGGTCTCCCCATATGACCTTCCCATCTAGAAAGGAGCTGTATTTTCTTCGGGCAGAAGGTTGAGAACATACGGAATGTGTTACAAGAAGAGTTGGTTTGGGCTGTTTCCGATCCCCAAGCCAGCTCCCTAACCATGACAAAACATTCCCCACAATCTCATCGTGACTCATTTTTATTTTTAAATAACCTCTGGTATGGATGTTTGTCAAGACGTTTTCTGAAAGGTTAAAGAAATTATGTCCACATGCTTAGTGACCTCCTCAGAGGATTCTGGTTGATTCGGTGATTGTCTTCCCCTGAAAGCCACTGGCTCTCTTTGCTGAGGAACCCAGGACAGCCCTGTAGTTTTCAAACATGAATTCATTTGAGTCTTAATCTGCTCTTATTTCTGTGCTCAGGACTTAGGAGAGCATATAAAAGAGGGTGAAGACTCCGTCTTTGGGATTAAACAGCTTTAAAAAAAAATCAAGTCAGAGAGGGTGGCAAATGTCACAAGATCCTGAGTGGATGCAAATATACGTAAATGTGGTGGTGACTATACTGCCATAAAAGTTCAGAAAACAAAATTATAAATATTTGGGGGAAATGATGGAAAAAAATATTCCCACAGGAGCAAGCACTAGTTTGGGTTTTAAAAGCTCAATTGTCATGAGAGGAGCAGAGCGAAGGGATGCCCAAAACGGTTTTTAGGGGCTCTAAACGTCAAGAGGGGAAAGCAGGGTAAGGATTTGGAGAGGGGACTGTCTCCTTGGAGGGAACACATAAAGAAATCAGGTTAGTCGTGGCAGGCTAAACTAAGGACAGCCTCGAGGAGCCATCCCCGAGATGCTCAGAATGCATGTGATGTTTGCGAGGAGGTGACTGAGGGCATAGGGGACATATGAGACCTGACTGTCACAGTGTGGGGATACAGCACATTAGCCAACTGGGTAAAACAGTACCTGTCATTTGTGAGTCTCTGGGTCTGGCTCTCCAAGGAAGGCAAGGGAGGGTGGAGGAAGATGCGTGGATGAACACAGAAATAGAAGGTCTCCAGAAAGAGGAACCAAAGATGCAGGATTGCAATAACAAAGGTAAAGTTTCTCCTGTGTTTGTTTTCTATAGGGCTTTGAAAACAAAGCCGCAGGCAGCCAGGAGCTTTAAATGACAGAATTTATTCCCTCACTGCTCTGGGGGCTACAAGCCCAGCTATATTATCAGTTGTGTGACAGCCATGCTGTGTTCCTTCTGGTGGCTGCCTTGTTTCTTTTGGCCTCTGGTGTTCATCAGCGGTCCTTGGCTCCCCAGAGTTTAGGCTGCATCGCTCTAATCTCTCCCTCCATCTTCATGTGGTGATGTGTGTGTGTGTGTATATGTGTGTCATAAACACACACCATACACACACACACATACCACACACACATTGCCTCTTGTCTGTTTCTGTTCTTTCCTCTTCTCCTAAGGACAACACCAGTGCCCTGAGCCAATACATCTACATCAATAAATTAACCCAGGAAAGATAGATTCTGTTCTGGGTGACATCACATTCTGAGGCAATGGGACATGACTGTTGGGAGAGTCTGTTCACTCCAGAGCAGAGATTGCAGCTCAAGGCACAAGGGGCCTCTTCTTTCAGGAACCAGAAAATGAGCTGCCACTCTGGGCAGTGAAGGAAGTAGGGAGATGGTAGAAAGAGAACAGAACATATTTCTCTGACCATCCACCCAACAGAACACTCTCTTACGAGCATGAGGAGATTTGGTTGGGAGGGAGAAAGGAAGCTCTCAGGTCATCACAGGGCAATGAAAAGGAGAAAGACCTCATAGGTCTACCCTCCTCACTACCAACAGCAGCCCATTCTGTGAACCTACATTGACATGTCATTGTTATCAAAACCAGGGTTGGCTCTGGTAGATGTATTACATGTCTTACAAAGTATATAAAGGCCATTTAAATTTTAGAATGCTGTATCAGGTCACGCCCACCTCATGCCTCCACGCTGGTATTTGGTCTGGCTTGAGCTTCCACTAGGATTGTTCATGCTTTTAATCTATATGTACAGATGTCCTGTTGTGCCTAGAGAACAGTATTTCCTTGTTTTCATTGACTGTCTCTGGCTTTCACAGTCTTTCTGACATCTTCATAATGTCTGTGAGCCTTGGGAGGAGGGGGTGTGACACCGATGTCCTATTTAAGGCTAAGCATTCTGCTATCTCTTCTTCTCTACACCTTGCCATTTTTAGGCAGCTATGTTAATTACTGTCTACTGCAAATGGAAGCTTCTCTGGTAAGTGTTGAAAGGCACATTGATCTATGGGTATAACAATAAGTCAGTAGGAGGAAGTTCAGTGCTATGTCAACTAAACAAAGCTAAACATCCATAAATGGATTATGCGTCCAATGGGAACAGATGGTCCAGATAACTAAGCATTTCAGAGCACCTCTGTTGCAGTTTCCTCTGAGTTCCACATCCAGAACAGCTTCAAGACTGCTGACTGAGATGATCCAGTCTCAGAATACTCCAGTCAGGACTTGACCATAATTCTAGATTTTCTTTGGGTCCCCATAAGATTATCAGCATCCCCAATCAGCAGGAAATATACTAGATAACTATGCCTACATCCCCCCAAAATGGATTATGGATATTTATCTTTGTTTAGTGTGTTGGTTACAAGTTGTTATGGATAATGGTCAGGAAAAATGCTAAACAAGGGAGATTAGACTCAGGGTCTTGTTTTGAAAAGAGAAAAAGAGGAAGTGCTGCGGAATAATGCTCTTGTACCCTGAAAGACTTGTCACTCGGATTGGTTTAATAAAATGCTGATTGGCCTGTAGCCAGACAGGAAGTATAGGCAGGGCAACCAGACTAGGAGAATTCTGTGAAGAGGTATCTCTCAGTCTGCAGTCACCACCCAGATGCACGGGAAGCAAGATAAAAATGCTGCACTAAGTACAGGTACCAAGCCATGTAGCCAAATATAGACAAAAATTATTGGTTACATTCTAAGAGCCATTTAATAATAAGCCTGAGCTAATAAGCCAAACAGTTTATAATTAATATCGGCCTCCATGTATTTCTTTGAGACTGAATGTCTGTGGGATCAGGTGGGACAGAAACTTCTGTCTACATATACCACTGCTTTCTACTTCCCCTCTCTTTAAAACCATACCCCTTAAACCCTTACTTATTACTGATCTATATATGTGTATTCTAAACCAAACATACATACCTGAAAAATTCAAAGCTAACACCCACAAGTGAGAGAAAACATGCGATATTTATCATTCTGGGTCTGGGTTTCCTCACTTGGAATGATTCTATTGTTTCACCTGTGAATTTCAGAAGTTTGTTTTTTTTAATAACTGAAAATTATTCCAATGTGCAAATGTATCACAATGTCACTCTCCATCCCTCAGTGGCTGGACATGTAGGCTGTTTCCATTTCCTGGTTATTGTGACTTAAGCAGCAATGAACATGGATGAGCAAGTGTCTATATAGTAGAATAAGAGTCTTTGGGGTCTATGCCTGAGAATGGGATAGCTGGATCATGTGGTAGATCTATCTTAGTTTTTGAGGAATCTTCACACTGATTTCCATAGTGGCTGGATGAGTCTGAACTCCTATCAGCAGTAAGTACTCTGTTTTCCCCATGTTGACATCTGATTCTAGGATCAGAACTCCTTTCAGCCAAATGGCTGGTTTATAAATGCAAAACTGTAATGGAACACAGGTTCAAGTCAAAATTCTATTGCAGGAACTACATCCAACATTGTTCCATGAAAGAAGCAGAGCCTTGACTCCAGAGTAAGAATCTAGACACTAACCCTGCTCTGTATTTGGGGTAAAACATGTCAACTTTTTGTGCTTCTGTTCTCTTGGGGTTTGTTTGTTTTTAATTCATCTGGCACCAAGTCTAACAATTGGAGTTTCATTTCTGGTACCCACTTGTGGAAGGAGAGCACCAGCTTCTGTAAGGTATCCCCACACATGGACCATGGTACATACATCACTCCCCCAACACACACACATGCGCACATGCGCACAAAGTTTAGTTGAACATTTCTACCTGATGAGTATAAAGATTCAATAGACTATAATATACATTTAGTAAGTGCCAATAAAGTATAGCAAGAATTACAGCTAGCTATGATTATTATGATTTCCCATGGGAATGTTTTATTTTCTGGTCCTAATAAAGGCAGGTTTTGCATTCAAGTGGTGTCAAAGACCTTAAGACCTTGCCAGCTTTCTACGCAAGGAGATAGCTATAACCAGTTAAAATGCAGGTGCTTGTGAGACAAGCCATGCCTAAAGATTATCTTTTATGACTATGTTCCTGGAATATTTGTACTTTATGGCACCCATATGGGACTGAAATTTAATCTAAATTTTTATTCCCAGTTGTTCTTTAAATCACCTTTACCAAACTAAAGCCTTAAGGTGAGTGTGTTTACTCACACCTGTCACCTTGGCATTTGGGACACTGAGGCAGGAAGACCAGGAATTCCACACCAGCCTAAGCTAGTGAGACTGTGTTCAAAATGGAAAACAACTTGAGCCTCGACTCCTTGTTGACAGGTATTACATATTTAAAAACTCATTTGAAGTTAAATGTCACTTCTGAGCAAGACCCTGGGAGCAAAGGCCACTCCTCAGCTTGGCACTTGTGCACCTCACCCACCTCTGCCAAGCCCTGGCCCTCAGTGAAGAAGGAAGTAAAAGAAGTAATGGGCAATGGTGAACCCAGTTTGCTATATCGACCCCCAAGACAGCCTCAGCCAGTCCCACTGGGAGACCTGAGGCCAGACATTGTTCTTCAGTAGAGTCTCCTGCTCAGCCAGAAGCCAGCCCAAAACTGATCCATTCACATATTCACAGGTCAAGGCAGCTTCCAACTGGAACAATTTTAGGAGGCCAAGTCTCCAAGAGCTGGGTGGCAACTCCTTCAGGTAAGAGTGTCTGAGCGGGATACCTACCATCTCCCACTCTCTCCAGCACGTTAAATCACTTCATTACACTTTTTATCAAGCGAATAAAGTCCCTGAGAGTCAGGATTGGATCTCTTTTGCTCAGTACTGTATTCCCAGCGCTACAGGTTGTGAATACATAGATGAATGTTGAAGTTTATTAAACATTCTGGTGCTTCCTGGATCAATGACAAGCAGGTAGCTCCACTGAGCTAGTTCTCAACTTGAATAGACTCGTGTTTCCATTGAGAAATATAAACATTTTGTTTTTTAAAATCTTTTTGACTCTTTTTTACTTTGTGTTACAAAACGTACTTAGCTTTTAAACTTTAAGACATCATCTAACAAATTTCTGTGTTCCTTAAAGAAATTTTCTTCCCCTCTCCCAGAAGTTGTGGTAATTTCCAAGGTGACAGAATCCCCCTCCTTCCATGTTTTCACAGGAGACATTCCTTTCCCCATCCTTCAGTTTGGCTCTGAGGGGATGAGTAAGAAAGGAACTTGCTTGAAACCTTGTTAAACAGAGGGTGGATGAAAATGAACACCCTTCACCTCACCTCAGATGGATGATCCACAGCCAAGCTTGCTTGGGCTTTCTCAATCAGCCCCAGTAAATCATTGCCATTTTCCACAAATATTTTCACAATGTCCTGGGACATTCAGATAGCTGTCATTTTGGAAGCTAACAATGTAGTAGGAACATCAGGTCTCATGTGTTGGCTGTGGCCATTCACTAGAACCACTGCTCTGCCAAGATTCCCCCATGATGCTTTGCAATGAGAAATAGCAAAGACGTAACAATGTCCTTGATGTCCTCGATGTTAGTTCTTGTTACCAGGACACAGAGTGTGGTGTGATTTTTACTCTGTGTCCCTCTGCCAGTGCTGTCTGTCAACCCATCATCCTGGGGTTCCAAATCCAGGCTCCCGACAAAGTTCTCAAGTGGAAAACCCCAGGGCCTGTGCATTGCATTCCTCTCACTTTTGCATATGTAAAGTGTTTTGAATCTATGGATTAACTGCCTGTGTCAGGTTTAAATACCAAAACCACATAGAAATCCACATACCAGTCAGGAGAAAAACATAGATTTCTTGTATGAAAGTAACAGTAGACATTTAGTTCAACTTACAAATAAAACTCTATGCCTTTTGCCTCTGACCCCAAGATTTGCATCTGACTTTCTGGTGTCTGTAGGAACTTACCTATACATCTGACATCAGAGACTTTGGTAGAAAGGTTTCATTCCTCTTCATCTCAAAAGAAAAGTATCAAAACAACAGAAAAACATAAATCTGGTTAAAGAGAATCCTGACATTTTTGTGTGCAGAGGAAAGAGCTCAGTTGACTGTGTCTTGAAAGGAATTAATTGTATTTTGGCATTCAATTCTTTAAAAACCCTAGCCATTTCAATATTTTGGTCTTACTTATTGGGAGTAAAGCTTTTGTTTAGAGGTTGGAACATAAGTTTTTGCCAAGCCATCAAGAGTCAAAATTCTTCTATGCTATTTACTAACCCTTACCTTGGCAAGTTATTAAGACTATTAGTATCTTGGTTTTCTCATCTGTGGATGGGGTAATAACATCTAAGTCATGGAATGTTGGTAAGGATTAAATTAAATGAGAGGACACAGATAAATCACTTAGCACAGCTGTGTTTAGTACGTCATAATCACTCAAATGCTGCTCTTGCCATTATCACCAACATTGCTTTGTAATTAATCCCCGGGCTTTTCCCCCTGCTTTTAATTTAGCTAAAAAAAAAAAATCTATTTCCCCACAAGTAATTCTTTTTTTTTTTTTTTTTTTTTTTTTTGGTTTTTCGAGACAGGGTTTCTCTGTGGCTTTGGAGCCTGTCCTGGAACTAGCTCTGTAAACCAGGCTGGTCTCGAACTCACAGAGATCCGCCTGCCTCTGCCTCCCTTCTTATAACAGTCCCAGAAGGAACTAACAGACACTAGTACCCACAGAAAAAAAAAATTGTCCATATACTTTTGTTCTATAAATAGAACCTTCCATACCATTTACTTATTTAGCAGCTGATGATAAAATTTTTATTTATCGCTAAGGGCACATATTGTTTATATTCTATGCACTGTGACTTTTCCTCACTTTTCAATCTTTTTTAAAGCATACTATGTATGTAAGAAATTACAGTAACAGTATTGTTTGGGATAACATTCCCTTGCTACACCCATGTGGTTCTAAACCTATATTATAATGCACTCCATTTCCTTTAGTGGTTTCAGGCAAGTAATTTCACACATACACCCTTCAGTGGGCATCCATTCTCTAGCTCACAAATGGGTAGTCTTGTAATCAGCCTAGTGGTATTTAATTGTTGGGACATACAAGACCCTCTGGCAAACAAGATCAAGCATATATATGAGCTCATAACTCACTTTCAGTTTCAAAAAGCCCCTGGCTCTCTCTGAAGTTCATCATTGACCCTTGTGGGTGGGTGAACCACAAGCAAGGGATCCTCTGCTATTTATCAGACAAGCCCACATATCTTCCGTATATGAAGGTGATTAAAAAGAAAAATAGATGCAACTTCAGGAGTTGAATAGAACTAACATACAGCAATTACACACATCTCATTATAAATATGATTACAACATGTATAAATAAATATGTGACTATATTCACATGTAAAATTAGGATGCAAGGCTCATATAGGAATCTCTTTCCTCTTTAAGAATAAACTCCTACACACTCGACAATAGTATTACAACATTACAAACTTCATTTACCACTATTAAGCAACTAGAGAGTCTACATTCTAATCTCATTCTGCTAGGGGCTTATAAATGGAGACTGTTCCTTCATTTCCTGGCCACTTAGGCCAGAATAATCACACAGGAACTATATTAATTACAACACCACTTGGGGATATTTGCTCAGGCATATTAATTGACTCTTACATCTTAAATTAACCCATTTCTATTATTCTGTGTATAGGCACCAGGCTGTGGCTTACTGGTAAGGAACTGGCATCACCCCTTCAGCAGGTACATGGCATCTCTCTGACTCCTCCTACTCTTTCTCTATATCTCTTCCAACCTTGCTATATTCTGCCCTGCCATAGGCCAAAGCAGCTTTAATCATTAGCCAATAAAAACAATACATATACAGAAGGACTTTCACATCATCTCTCCTTTCTATCTAAATTTAAAAAAGGGGTTTTAACTTTAACATAGTAAAATTATATATAAAAAACAGTTATCAAGCAAGAATTATAATTACAATATTTCATATTACATATATGATTTCATATAATTACAATAGTCCATATATGTTTGTCAAATTAAGGAAAATACTCTATCATCTATTCTATCTTTGTGAATCTAAAGATTTATATCTAATTTATCCTTTATCATAACTAAGGGAAACTATAACTATAAATATCTGTCTTCAACTATTCAAAGACCCCAGAAGGATATGATATTACCTAAATAAACAGGAAGTGCATTGTAAGCAACTTTCTAAACTTTAGAATTGACAGGTATACATCTCGCTGCCTGGACAGTCACCCAAAGTTCTTCTGTAACATTAGGCATCCATCTTCAACCTACAGGTCCATAGTATCCGGCAGACTTTTCCATGAAGCAGGAAATTTGAGAGGCCATTTTGGCTATCTTGGCAGTTTGTCAGTCACTTATTTCTCTATCCTGCAGAATGTCTGAAAATTTCTTTTGTCAGAACCTGAACCCTGAAGAACCATTCTGTCTTTTGAAATGTTCAGCAGTCACTTTTCTGTGAGTCCTGCATGTCAAGTTCATACAGCATACCAACAAACAGCCCAGGTAAGAGCAATTTCTTGCCCAAATGGCTAGCCTTGTCACATTGAAAGAAAATTCCATAACGAGTTTCTTCAATGCCCATCAACATCTCTGAAGTAATTGGTGCTGCCAGAGCAGACATGTTTCACTGTCTAGAAAAGTCTAAGTTCTTAAAGCATTTTAAATGCTATGATCCATAGGTCTTTGAAGTAGTGAAGATTATCTATCTAACTGAAATATATCTCTATAACTAACTAACATGACTAAAAGTTTCATTTATAAATAATTATTAATCTGTAATTTTTAATTATACATTATATTTTTAAATGAGCTGCACAAACACAATACCTTAAACAGGAGCAGAAATACATACATACAGTGTAACAAATCAAACTTAGATTTGTATCAATAGACCAAGGTCCATACCAATGTAAAGTATTCATCTCTACATCACATCTCTCTTATAATTTATTTTGAAATTGACTTTGACCATTAATCACTTATAATCAACTCCCTTTAAATAAAAATAAATGCTTATAAACAATCATTTTGGGAATTTGGACATTGTTTTCTTCAAACTGCTTCCTGCTGTTTATTGGGCGAAGTATTTTTAGGGTTCATGGAGATTTTTTAGGGGATTTTGCTCCATCAAACCACATTAGCCTGGAAGGAATCTACAAATTCTAATCTCCTGTGGAAACAAAGGCAGAACCTCTTTATCAAAGCAACATATCCTTAGATGCAAATTTTGAAATCAAGATACCTTTATGTTGGTTTAACTTAGCAGCACTGAGAAACAAATGTTTCTATGCAGTCAAAAAATTCAAAGAAAACATAATAATATTCATAATCCAGACGATCTGTGTATTTTCCATCTTTATGTGACTGATTTTTTTACTCTACTACTTTTTAGTATTTATTTTATTATCTTTACTCCTTTAATCTATGACTGTCTGTACTCTTTTATATTACTTTTACTGTCTCTTTACAGACTTTACTTTTTTATAACTATCTATACTTTCTTTCCTCTCTCTCTCCCAAGCTTACATACTATGTACATTTTTAAATATACCATGTCTCATTTAGAGGTCTTTTATGAGTGAATCTGTCCTGTTGTGTATCTGAAATTCTTTTTTGACCAGGAGTACTTTTTTTTTAAATGCTAAGTGGACATGGTTAGGACCAACTCCATGACCCTGCCTGTTAGCTCCACCCAGTCTAACATGGCAGAGGTATGTTCACTACCTCTACAAGCCATGCTCACTGCCCCAGCACCAGGGCCTCAGTGGATTTATGTCACCATTAAGCAACTAGAAGCATGCTGCTCACAAACCCCATTTAAGTGCAGGGCCTCCCAAAAGAGTCAGAGTTTATGCTACCGGCACAAACCAGGAAACCACTGCTTCATAAAGGAGTCATGCATCTGCCTGTGGCCAGCAAACAGCTTATCTGAAAAAAAAAGATGCAGCTACCAAGAAGGTGTGCTTAACTCTGTTCTTTTGTGTCTAGAACTCCTTCTGAGA
Source organism: Alexandromys fortis (assembly GCF_014885135.2). Classification (NCBI taxonomy): domain Eukaryota; kingdom Metazoa; phylum Chordata; class Mammalia; order Rodentia; family Cricetidae; genus Alexandromys; species Alexandromys fortis. The sequence goes on from NW_026067997.1 coordinate 7,586,651, forward strand.
CTCTCCAAGTTTTTATGTGGATGTCGTTGCTCCACACTGGCTCCATTTGTAAACAGAAACTATTCTTTCATTTTTTTGGCCACTCAGACCCGAATAATCACACAGAAACTATATTAATTACAATACTGCTTGGCCAATTAGCTCAGGCTTATTAACTAACTCTTACATCTTAAATTAACCCATTTCTATAAATCTGTATATAGGCACAAGGCTGTGAATAACTAGTAAGGATCCAGTGTCTGTCTCCTTCAGTAGTTACATGGCATCTCCCTGACTCTGCCTACTCTCTCTCTCTCTCTTCTATCCTGGCTATATTCTGCCCTGCCATAGGCCAAAGCAGCTTTATTCATTAGCCAATAAAAGCAACACATATACAGAAGGATATTCCACATCAGGGGCTCATCAGGGCAATAGTGTTCATTACTAGTCCCAGCTAGTCTGCTGCCTGTAATTCCAGCCAAAAGCCCACTTCCCTAGTAGCAGGTTCTTAGTCACATTTGAGGTTTGGTTGCTGTCTTAGTTTGCTTCCTGTTTCTGTGATAAAACAACAAGCTGAGGCCTTTTGCTGCTTGGGCACATTTGTGATTACTGAGGGTCTTCACCTCAAAGAGGCATGCTCCTGTTTCAGCTCAGGTCATTGTAGATGATTCTTGTGTTTGCCACAGCAAGCTCAAAGCAAGGGAGAGTGCACACAATTGGCCTGGAGGGTAGGAAACATGACACAGCAGGCCCAGAACAACAAGACAGGGTCGAGGAAGTGGATGATGGTACACACCCGGTACCGAGATTAGGAGGTTCACAAACCCAAGCCATCATCATGATTTGTGACCCAGAAATAAAGAGCCACTCCTGCGGCTCCAAAATGTGCTTCCCAGCCTTATCCATTTATTAAGTGGTTCACTTGCCAGTTTTCAATTTATCCAAAAAGCTTACATTAATGAACTGTCTCTGAATAGTATAGCGAAAGCATATGGCTCCAGCAGCCTTTAAGATGTATTTGCAACGTTTAATTTTTCATTACATTGGCATTTGTGCAATGAATCTTAGTGTGTTCGTTCCTCACTCTCCTCTAGTCTCCCCTCTCCCCCACTGTACCCTATCTTCCTAGCAGGTCCTGTTTTCTACTTCCACCCCTTTATGTGTGTGACTGACTGAGTTCAATACAGCTTCATGCCAAGAGTGGGCAAGGGGTATTTTTAATATAACATTTTTATTAATTCATGTAAATTTTTTTACCAGTATACAATGTTTTGGTGATACCACTACCCCCACAACTCCTCCCAGGTGCATTCCCACACATCCTCATTTCTTTCCCAATTTTTTGTTCTTTTTTTAAAAACAAACAAACAAACATTGCATCCAATTTTTGCTATCCATACACTTTGGAGTGTAAGTCATCCACTGGTGCATGGACACCTTACAAGCGGGCACAGCCCTAAAGCAGACTGACTCACCGTTCTCTAAAAGCTATCGGTTAACTGTCAATAGACCCTCAGCTACAAGTGGGGGCTCATGAGCTCCTCCCCCATGCTGGCCTTTTGACAGGCTTGATCTGAAGTAAGATTGGTTCAGGACTCATGAGTGTATCATTTTACCCCGGTCCATCCTAACCTCTGGCTCTTACGGTCTTTTTTCTCCCTCTTTAGGATGCTTCCTGAGCCCTGATATGACAGGATGTGGCAGAGCACCGCACATTTATTCTCTGCACTTTTACCAGTTTTGAGTTTCCAATTTCTGCTTTACCTGTCATCCACTTCACAAAGAAACCTCTCTGAGGAGGCCTGAGAGCTGCACTAGTCTGGGTGTAAAGATGGGAATTCAGAGGCCAGTTTGATACTCTGTCAATTTAGCAAAAATAATAATAGTAAGAGGATGAGAGATAATTCACTGGAGCAAAGACAACTTCTCAGCGCTACACCACTAAAGAAATGGCCCCCTCCTCCAACTATGGCTAATTCTCAGTAGTCCCAGAGAGGGGCAGGGTGTCCTGAGCTCCTCCCTGGATCCCTGTGAAATGTGGAGGGAACTAAGCTTATGGAGATCTTGTGAGCTCACAAGTACAATGATCATGGTGTCAGGTCCAAACGGAAGCTTTTTGCAGTGCATCTACCCACCCTCTGGATCTTACATTCTTTCTGCTTCTATAAGATGAGGTGGTTCTCATGAAGGACCAAGCACTCTACTCTACTGATGCTAAGAGGTTTTCTGTATTACCTACCTCTGTTGCTGTATGGAGGACCTCTGATCATAGCTGTGTGCAACACTAATCTATTCAGAAGGCAGTTTGTCAACTTGATCATTTAACCAAACAATAGCAGCAGATCCCCACTATGGCCTATGGTCTCCCAGCTATGGGCTCTTTACCAGGTTTACAGAAACAGGTCTCAAACCCAATCAGAAAGTGGTTGGTTATGCCCACAACAGTCGTGGCACTAGAGGACTCATGTCGCCTTAAGTTCTCAATCTGTGGGTTGCAACCCTCTTTTCAGAGGGGTCATTTATCTGATATCCTGCATTTTAGATATTTACATAACAACTTATAACAGTAACAAAATGACATTTATGAAGTAGCAACAAAATAATTTTATGGCTGGGGGTCATCACAACCTGAAGAACTGTATTAAAGGGTCACAGCATCAGAAAGGTTAAGAACCATTGCCTTAAATTGAGAAGTTCAAAGAAGCCCAAAGGACCCATGACACTCAGTTATGGTTATACATTTCACCAAGTCAAGAGCTATGTAGAGAACTGGTAATTCAGTTTTGAGGGGGGGGGGTGGCTCTAAAGCTGTTTCCAGAGGAGAACAGGTGTAAATCTGAGTGGGCTGAATGGGAGGATCTGCCCTCAATGTAGGGGGCACCAGCCAACCATTCTGGAGGCCCCAAAAAGGCAGAAAAGAGGAAATATTTTCATTCTACTTTAGAATAGGTATACCCTTCCTCTCTTAGAGGTAGACAGCAAAACTCTAGGGTGCTCAGCCTTTGGACCTTAGGGCTTGTCTCTTTGGCCCCCTCCAGATTCCCAGGCCTTTGCTTGGACTGAGCCCCCTTTTGCACTCAGTCTCCAGGTCGCAGATGGCGTGATGTAGAACGGTGATGTAGAACTTCTCAGCTTCCATGCTAACCCGGGTTGGTTCCCCTGGTAACTCCCCCCCCCCCCCCCCCCCCCCGTCGTTATTCTTACTGCAGACCCTTGATGACATGGTCTTGAGGTGTGCCTTGCCCGGTCACCAGTAACGGGATTAAAGAACCAGTGGTGTGAAACTGACCGGAGAGGAAAGGGAAGCCGTGTTTGTGTGTGGTTTAAAATGCCTTCACCTTTCCTTTCCAGTGTTTCTCCCAGTCGCTCCAGTGTTGATGACATTTGTCATTCTTTTTAGCAATCCCCACCTGAGCCCTTTGGTAATGGGGAAGGTTCCTAATGAGCCAGAACCGGCTTCCTGCTCCGAGAGCTAAAAATACCAGTTCTTCAGTCCCCTGGCCTCCTCCGCAGCTCGGGCAGCACTACAGATTACAACAAACTTATAAAGCACTGCAAGCGCTACTTTCTAAAGCCTCTACAGTTGTGCTGTGAAAGAATTTGGACTGTTATTCCCGTAGATCTATGACGCCCCCTGTTCCTCTCCTGGAAAGACTCCAGCCTGACAACCACCAGCCCCTTCTTCAGGCCTGCATCTCTAGGGTGCCTCTCGCCTCACCCTGTTCCAGGTAGGTAATAAATGAATGGAGTAAGCAGAATTTTAAAACTGAACTTCAATTCCTTAAATGTCGCCATGAAAACAATAAATGGGTAAAGCAAGTTGACTGAAAAGGTTGTAGAAAGAGCTTCAAATCTCACTTGTTATTAACTGAATTGCTGCAAAAAAGAAAAAGCATTTGAGAATTTATAGAAAATCAGTTTTCTGAATTTATTTCCAATGTGTTGGTTTTCTGGTGACTTGGACCTAGAAGTAGATGAGGGTAAAATCTCTACAGGGCCAGAATGTGAAGGCACAGAAAGCGACCTCTCTCAGCCATGCTGAGAGTTTCTGCCCTGGCAGCAGCTGGGAATCCCTAATGGAAACCGACTTTGTCTGATTTAGGAAGGTCTGGGTACTGCCAGATAAACTTAACGGTAGTTATCTGTGTACAACAGGGGCCATGTTAGAGAAGATTCCCAAGCCGTCTCTCCTGCTTCCAACAGCGGCCCTGCAGTGGAGCCGAAAAGGGACAGAGTAAGATAAACGCCTTCTGGTTTGCCCTGGGGTTCTTGACAAAGAGCTGACTTGTCAGATGACAACGTATACTTTTCTGCCCTTGTTTCCAAACACCCTTGCTCTGCCATCAGCAACAGAGGTTTAAAACGTTAACATTCCTTCTGCTTTCAAGAGGAGAGCCTGTGCATGACTCCTGGGAGTGTAAACGTGCAGCCAGCGATGGGAGCGCTCTCTTCCGATACCCAGAGTTGATAAGATAGCCACTCCGCAATTAGCTATCTGTGGTTATGATCTGATTAACACTCATCTCAGTGTGTCCTGCCCCCCCACCCCCGCCATGTGTTCCTCATGCCCCAGCAGTGTCTCACCTGGGACACTCATTAAAGATGCAAATTCCTGGGCCCCAAGCCCGTGCGGCTGGAATGCAAGTCCCTGGGACTGAAGCCTCTAGGTCTGAGTTTCAGGAACTCTGCTGTGGTTCTCAAGGATAAGATGGTTAGGGAACCACTTCCATGAGGCAGTCGGTTCTACTAATAGGGAGTTAAAATCACTTGTATTGAAACATGGATTTGGTAACTCCTAAGATTCTGTTCGCAGTGGTAGGGCCTGGAGCTGACTGGGCGGGTCCTAAGTACCCAGGTGAATCTGGGCAATCAGGAGCCCGATTGGCTAATGCTTCTCATGCTGGTGGTCCAGATCTAACAACAGCATCTCCCACGTGAGCCTCCTCTTTGGATACTTCTAACTTCCCATTAGTCACCATTACCAGCAGGTTTGCAATGCGCCCACCAAACACCTACTTGAATTGCAACGGACTCCTCCAGCATGCCTGGAAGATGCCAAACCAAGTGGTAGGGTCACCAAAATGAATTCTGGCAACTAGAACTCACCAAGATCCTGCCATGCTTCCCCCTTCTCGGTTAGTCTGAAATATAGCCTGTCTTTTCTTTTCTTTGGAGGAGGGAGAAGGTCAGTGTCTCACTAGATACCCACAGGCTGCCTTTGAAGTCATTATCCTCCAGCCCCGCCCTCCCGAGTGCTACGATTATAAGTGTACAGTACCACGAAATCTACTTTAACATAGTTAAAGGCTTTGATGTGAAAGTAGTCTTCAATTGGCAAAAGAAAAAGAGAGAGAGAAATTTCCTCTACACCACAAAAGGATAATCAAAGTTACTCACAGCGAGTGTTACGATAAATGGGGCTGAGTCCTGAATAGGCCAAAGATACCTCAAGAGGTGGCCAGAGGATTCTTCCAAGCAAGAAAAGGGGCTTTCAGACAGATAGGTTGTGATGGGTTGACGTAATGAACGGGAAAGCCAAAGCTTGAGAGAAGGAGAGAGGGGGCGAGCTAGAGACGGAGCTGACAGAAGAGGATTAGTTCTCTTTAAGATAACAAGTACTGATAACAACACCACGTTTGCCCTTAGTAAGTCTGGTATTTCAAAATCCCCAATCCAGGCTCAAACTGAAGTCTGAATCAGCCATCATCACTGGACACGCTGCCCCAGAGGTGACTCTGTGCCGCTTTGAATATGTGTCATGAGCACTGCAAGGGACGTAATCGCTGGCCTTCAGCTGAGGACAACGTGGCAAGGGTGGATTATCAGCCTTCCGGCAGGCGGCTAAAACTCAGATGGCTCCAACTTTGCAAAGCGGGTCAATATTTGGACAACTGATTTTCTCCCTGTCCCCTGTCGTTTCGGTCTCCAAATGTTAAGGGAAAGGACAGGAAGTGACTGGATGTGAGAGACCAGAGGGACAGGAGTGAGAACCTGAGTCACTTTCTTTGGCTGCCATTACGAAGGAACAAACTTCAGGTATTAAAACCAGAAACCCAGAGAACAAGCTGAACTCTGTGTGGCCTGAGCAGCTTTCTTTCTAGGCGCACAAAAAAGTGATCAAGTAACTTTAAAGTTACCACATCAAAAAAGTTAGCCCGCGTTAAACGCGGTCCTACCCCCAGTCGTTATTTTCAAGGTTTCTTACCTAGAAAGTCCACATTTCTTACCTAGAAAAACCAACTGAGAGACATTCCTCCTAAATATGCTTTATGCTCTGAGGTCTTTGTGTGTGGGGGGGAGGTGCTATTGCATGAAAAATTAATATACAAGCTAAAATGCTTTGGGACCTTTCAAATAGTGTAAACTTCTCATGAGGAATTAACTCATCAAATACTTCTTGAACACATATGGCAGGAAGGAGTCTCCTGCTTGTTTTAAGCAGTGGTTCTCAACCTTCAAAAATGCTGTGCCCCTTTAATACAGTTCCTCATGTTGTGGTGACCCCCCCCCACCATAAAATTATTTATAACTGTAATTTTGCTACTGTTATGAATCATAATGTAAATTTCTGATATGCCGGATATCTGATATGTGGCCTCGTAGGTGTTGTGACCCACAAGTTGAGAACCACTGTTTTAAAGAACCTGACATCCCATGGATAAAAGCAGACCCCTGAATAAATATGTAATTAGACTCAAGAAAAGGCAATGTTATGATGTAGGTATATAAATACTGTACAAAGAATTACAAAGGAAATATCTTGGAAAAAATTAAAATGAGTATAGGCTAGGTTAGAACATTTTGTGACTTAATTAAAAATAGTATTAATAAATCATTCTCATTGTATATATCCAAACCACAATTTTTTTTGAAAAAAAAGTGTGCTTTATATGAAACAGTGAAAAGCAAGGTGAAAAAAATCAACTTTGACAAGAAATTCCACCTCACAGATGGTCATTTGTAGATTAGATAACTAAAAAGAAAACAGCTCGGGGCAGAAATAATATATGAACAGAGGAACGCTTCCCAGCTCTCAGCAGCAATGGTGCTGGGGGTGGGAGCCCAGCAAGCCAAGTGCTGTCCTTGAGGACTCTCTGTCTTTCAAGAAACAGTAAGTAAATAACTATAATATATAAATGCTACGAACTAAGCACAGAGGCTGCTTCGAGGGAATGTGGCGGCTCGAGGAGCTAGATCTCCTTGAAGAATACAAACAAAAGTCACACCAATAATTATAAGTGAAGTCCAAACCCTCGGACTAGGAAGCAGACTAGAGCCCACCGTTGACAGCTGCGGTTGGTGCGAAGCTGGCAGGTGTGGATTTGCATACCCGTGGCTGCTTCAGGTAGGGCAGAGCAGCACCTGCAGCCACAAACACAGGTGCTGGGCGTCATTTTGAAAAGTTAGCTACTAAATTACAATCTCCTGTTCTTACCTCCCGAACATTTCTCAATGGTAACCTGGCCTTCGGCTCCATCCTCCTTAAAAAGAGCCTGGAATTTAAAATCAGCCAAGGGGCTATGAAACCCAAATAAAGCTAATTCCCATTGTTCTCGGCTGTGATCATGGGACCACCCCAAACATACACACACATCTATTGAATTAAACCCACCCAAAGTGGGGCCTGAGAAACCAGGTACGGCAAACACCTGAATAGATATAGTTTAAAAGCCTTACTTAGACTAATTCTGCCTCAGGTTGTACAAACACGTACGTGTTCTTACAGGGATAAAACCACCCAAGAAAAGAGACTAAAAATATCTCAGCCACCTTTTGAGTTAAAATCACTACAGTTTTAGGTTAAATGACTAAAAGGCTAATCATTCTTTTTATAAAAATTTGCCCTCAGAGAATTATATAAAATAAATATAACATGTACCTTTTTCAATACACCTCCTCCACACACACACACATACAAGCTCCTCTCAGCTTCTGAGGGGAGGAACCTTTAAAATTATCTACAAACATTTCTCAACAATTGTTTTGAGATTAACTATAAACATCAATATGAAAAAATTACACTCCACTTCATTTCAAAATTAACAACTTTTTTTTAACAAAAATAGCAAGTTATTTTATCACTGAATTGTTTTCATTATGTATCTCTATTAAATGTCAGTGTTGTCTGTCATATCTTTTCCCCATTTATCTTTAGTTTTTATTATTGATTTATGGTCATTTTAAATAGCCTGAGTGGTAATTCTGTGAAGTAAGGTTGAAAAGGTAGAAAAACAGCAACCAATCACAAATAAATCCTAGAGTTTGAGCTATAAATAATCTCATAACATTTTTATTTGCCTACAATTTTCTTTTTTATTTACAATACCTACTCTGGAGAAGAGATGTTTCTTGTCTTGTGCAGGCAAGCTCTGCCCATCACCAGCTCGAGCTTCTGTCCCTGTCCCCAGGGTGTAGCTTCTGGGGATGGCAGCTCTGGTGAAGAAGTAAGAACAGACTGTACATTGTCCAGGATTCATCCTTTAGCTTCAGTGACTTGGTGGTCAACGATGGCATCAAATGACATGGGGCTGAAGAAGCATTTAAGAAGGGAAGAAATTGAAAGGTTCTGAGTGGGATGTACTAACTTTCAGATTTCTACAGAACAGCCTGGTTGGGATGTCCACCAGAAGGTTGGAAGGATACCCATCAACATGGCCAAAGGAATAGTCTCCCCATAGACATTTGCAACCTAAGCCTTGTGCTTGAATTCTGTTTCTGTTATAAACTCATCTCAGTCTTTTCCTTTGGGCTGGACATGACCAACAGCAAACTTTAATCAGAATAGCTATGGTCATCCCCACCAGACCTTCATAAAACTGGGCTTGGAGAGGCGTGATGAGCACTGGTTTCTTTAGCGCTGTATTTACCTAGCAAACACTCCAGCTGTACAACTAGCTACCTATAAGTTACCCCAAGTACTTTAAGTAGGAGCCTTAGTCACCCATGTTCCTAGAAGCAACCCCAATAAATTCATTGATTCAATTGGCTCAACTTTGACAGAATCGCTTCTTTACATCTGCTCAAGGAAAGTCAGACAACAATGAGATTGGAAATTGGCCATCAATTCCAAAACATTTGCTACCAAGCTCATAGAATCAGACAGCTGGAACCTTCTCATGAGCTCACTGTCTCGTGGAGCATTGTTCTTTCCTTGCAGGACACAACTTTGCATATATTTCAAAAATGACTCTTGATGCAAATGTTAGTCCCAAGCACCTTGCGATCTGTCTTGCTAGCACCACTTCCAAACAACTGAATTCCCAAGCAAGCATTCGTGTTATAGCAGCTACCATGTTCCCTGCTGTAAGCCATTTTACATTTTATGAATGAGCACAGTTACTGGATACAATTATGAGCATCTATTATTAACTCCCTAGTTTAATGCTTACATAAACTTTTATTGAGCACTTTAAATTTTTACAAATAAATACTGAAGCTTGGCAAGACTGATTAGCCTGCCCCCATATCATATGGCTAGTTGGTGATAGGTCCAAGATTTAAAATACATCTGCCTGGAGCAAGAAAGCCTGATGATCATTTTGGGACAAGAACTGTATTTAAATCCAGAGCTCTGGAAGAGGTCTGGGCTAGAATGTAGACCTGTAAGACTCTCTTCCTGAAGGTCTAGAGTTGAATATTAGACTAGATAAATGAACATGCAACATGAATCTTTTAAAAAGGGACTGCCTTACGTTTCATGTTCAATGGCAGCCATCTTGACATCTTTAACAATCATTAAACAATGAACCAAGCATTCTCATTTTGCAATAGGCTTTGAAAATTATACATCTGGGTGAAGGATGTTGCTCAGGGGATGTGACTAGGTTGAGAATAACAGCAAGGTAAGGGACAGAACCCTGGCAAACTCAACTTGGCAGTTACTTGGCCAGAGTATAACTGTTCATGAAGACTGCAGAAAGTAGAAAGAAACTAAATGGGAAGAGATGTGATGGAAAATAAAGGGAGAAGTTTAAGAGCGCCAGATAAACCACTGATTCTCAGACTGAGACCTTTGACTTTTGACAGGTTAGAACACAAGAGAAGATGCTGACAAAGGTTGTATTGAGGCAGATCAGGAAGTCAAAAAGTGATACTGGGGGCTACAGAGACTTACTGTGGAAGGATTTTGGATTACGACAGGGACATAGAAAATGATCAAAGGCCAGGGGACATCTATTTTATGGTGATACAAGTGAAGAGATGGGTGCAGAGGAATCAGGAATAAAAAGAAGGATGCAGAAGTTGTTGGTGCTAAGTAGCCTGCTTTCTTCCACTGTCAGAGGAACAAAGCTCCAGGTGTGGAAATAGAAGAAGAGAGCATTTCCAGCTAGAAAGCAGCCTTGCAGAAGGAAAAGTTAAGTGTCAGAGCCACTGAATCTCTCAGCCTTATTACCGACCACATCCAGCAATTTCTTCCATAGTTATTAGGATTCTAAGATGTAAGTCAATGCCATGCTCCTATCTACTTGTTTCTAAATCTTCAGAATTATGTAGAAAGTGACCTGTCTCTCAATTGCTTTTACTCTATTATAGACCTAGAAATTAGAAAAAATAAAAAGCAGGAGGAATTGGATCGTCCTGCTTGGGGCAGAATGGGGCAGAATGGGGCAGAATGGAGCAGAATGGGGCAGAATGGGGCAGAATAGGGCATCCCGGTAAATTATGTTGATCATTCTCTAATTGTGTTCATCTTGGCATTTGTGTAACCTTCCCGCAAGCCTAGGAAGATCCAAGAATTTTCATACACATCACCTCATTAAATCTTCACAAGACTTCCGCATCATTCTCAGAATCACATAGAGGAGGAAACTGAAACTCCAAGGGTTAAGGGGTAATTTTCAGAAACCATACATGATAGTACATGTCTACAGCCCTGACATTCAGGATCATGAGTCAGGAAGCCCATGAGTTGTAGGCCAGCCTGATTTACATACTGAATTCAAGGCCCAGCCGTATACATTGACAGGACCTCATGACTTACAGTAAATATTGCACGGATAGTCCTGCCTGATATTTGTAAACTGTTTTAAGGGGCAGATAGCAGGTGTGTGTTCATGCAATATACATGTGTGGGTAAACCTTGTCTCCGTGCACATAGTTGAAGCTTGATGTCAGGAATCTTTCTCTGTCTTTGTCCACATGTTTTTTTTAGAGACAGCGTCTCTCACTGAACCTGGCATTCACTGTTTCCATGAGGCTGGCTGGTCAATGAGCCCCCAGTATCCACCAAGATCTATACCACCCACAGGGAGAGGGTTATAGATAGTCACAGCTTGCACTGTCTCAGTTCGCTTTCTGCTGCTGTGATAAAGACTATGACCAAACCAATTGCCCAGGGCTAGCACCTTCCACATTGGGCTTAGCCTTCCCACATCAATCATTAATCAAAAATGCCCTGCAGAATTGCCTACAGACAGTCTGATGGAGGCATTTTCTCAGTGAGGTCCTCTTCCCTGATAGCCCTTGCTTGTGTCAAGTTGACATAAAAGAAAAAAGAAAAAAATCTAACCAGGAAGCCCATTTAGCCTTCTACACAGGTGCTAGCGATCCAAACTCTTGCTCTCAGGTCCTCACATTTGGAAACTTGACTCTGTTGACCACTTCTCTTCACCTCATAGAGGATCAAGGTGACTTGCCCCAAGTCACCCAACTAGTAAGTGAATTCAGATTTTTTTTTAGCATAAAAACTCACACTAACTTCAGCAAATCAGTTCAGAGCTGTACTCCAGGGGACCACATTATCCTGACGATATTGTCTGAGGAGGCACAGACTGCAGATGGAGCCTGCTGAAAGGACCGCACAGGTTTAGGTGAGCAGAATTGGGAGTTTCCTTCAAAGAGGGTAAAACTCTAGACTTAAAACAGAACAAGGACAGGCATCTCAGCCTGAAGCTTCAGAAATCCAAGGGAATGAGAAGCAAAATAGCCACAAAAAAAGTAGGGAGCCCTGGAAATCAAAGTTACATGAGAAGTTGGACTCTAGAACAAAGTAAAATATTAAAACATGGAAGGCCTGGTCAAAAAGTAAGTTAATAGTTTTAAGTCTGTGCTAAGTTCTTTTTTAAAAGATGATTGGCTCAAATTTCCATGGAGCCTAGATGCTCTGACATGCTATGTGAACCACAGGGACAGAAATGCGGCACTATAACATGGCACAAGTCAGTAACTCAAGGGGCTATCTTTCAAGGAGAATTTCTTCTTGACCTAACTAAGCAGTGACAGTTCCAGGACAATATACTCCAGACAGCATCTCCTACACAAGCTTTCTTCCAATATACCTGATTGTTGTGTGTTGTTCTACTGTTTACTGTTATGGGGGGCCTTGACACCCAGTTCCCAAATAAACCGCACACGGAAGCTTAATTTTAGTTATGAATGCCCAGTGTTAGTTTGGCTTGTTTCTTGCCAGCTTTTTTTTTTAACTTAAATTATCCCAACAAACTTTTGCCTCTGGGTTTTATCTTTTTCTATTGTCTTAAACTTTTTTATTTCTTCTTTCTCCATGGCTTGCTGTGTGACTGGGTAGCTGGCCTCTGATATCTTGTCTCCTTGTTCTCTTGTTCCCCTCTTCCTTGGTTCTCCTTCTATTTATACTCTCTGCCTTCCAGCCCTGCCTATCCTTGCTCCTGCCTTGCTATTGGCTGTTCAGCTCTTTATTGGACCATCAAGTGTTTTAGACAGGCAAAGAGTTACAGCTTCATGGAACTAAGCAAATGCAGCATCAACAAAAGTAACACACCTTAAAATAATATTCTGCGACACCTGATGCCTCACAATGACTCATTCCTCCCTCCATAGCCACAACGTGAGCTCTGAATCCCGTCCCATGGCTTCAAACGAGAGTTCACATCACCCTTCTCCCAGAAGTTCACACTGGCCTCTTCTTTTTGGAAGTTTGCTGAATCAATTCCATGGGTTTCTCAAAGTGAGAAGTAATGAAGACATCAGCCATGGTTTATTCTTACTGGAGCAAAGAAAAGATGCTGAGTTTATATGTAAAACCATATGCTGAGTATATGCATGCATGCGTGTACACACATACATTCTCACACTTCGCACACATGCCATCAGCAGCTTATCTGAAGTTGATTCCCCAAAGGGATAACTTGAACTGGAAGATTCATCATGAGAAGATGACATGTGTAGCAAGCATTGCCAGAAGCATTAAAATGAATGAGATGGCTCTGGCCCTGGCACGAGGCCACCCCGCTTAGGCTGCAACGCTACGCTATCGCAGGCCTGCTGATGAACCAGCAGGCCTCCAAGGACAGCTGCTATTGGGTGGGTGAATGCGATCCTGCTTGGCATGTGTCCTCACGTTGTTGAATATCTGAAGTCTGTCATTCAGCAAAGCAGACACAAGACTCTATTCCCAGGCCTTGACTGAAGACATGGCTGACTCATCAGAATTCTCCTCTAGCAACTTTATCATACACCCTTCACCATATTCAATCGGGCGTATTTTCTCGTTCATGCAATTTACCTTCCCCCAAGTGGGTGTTTATAATATCTTAAATGTTTAGAGTAGTAAACCACTTTGGAAAATAATTTGTCAGTTCTTCAAAAGTTAAACATAAACCTGCCAGCCTCGCTCTGCCATCCCCTTCTATGTGTGTATGTGAGAGAAATGAAAGCATATGGCCACACAAAGACTTACACGAAAATGCGCTCAGCAGCTTTGTTTATGATAGCAAGCATCGAAAATGAAACCAAGACGTCCATCAACACAGGAATGGATAAGCAAATTGTGGTATGCGCACATGATGGAATATTATTTGGCAACAAAGAGGGGATGGATTGTTGACCCAAAGAAACAATATCCAAGAGTCACAGAATAATTATGCTGAAAGAAGCCAGGCTCCTCAACAACCTTCCCATCCCAGGAAAAATGAATTCATGCTGCCTGGGTCGATGTATATAAAATATTAGAAATGATGATTTAATCTATAATGATGGGATAAAGCATGACTACAGAAACAGACACACACATACAATGTGTAATAATTTTTAATAAAGTGTCAGGAAATCTCAATGGAGGCATACTTTGACTAATAATCTACTCATATCTTCCTCAGCCCTCAGATGGCTTAAAAAGTGTTATTATCCTTGTTTAGTTCCTGTTTAGGAAGCCACGCTGTGAGAATTAATGGGTGTAGCTTCTGACATTACTAGGAGATACAGCCTCACAAAAAACTCCATGATCTGATCCTCTAGCTCTTAGGATCTTTCTGCCTCCTCTTCTAAAATGATCACTGAGCCTTTTCTGTCAGGGTTGTTTTGTAGATGCATCAGCTGGGACTCCGCACCACAACTCTACATTTTGATTGGTTGTGTTTTCTGTAATGATCTCCAACT
>NW_026067997.1:7601535-7641712 GCF_014885135.2 Alexandromys fortis
AGAGAGAGAGAGAGAGAGAGAGAGAGAGAGAGAGAGAGAGAGAGAGAGAGAGAGAGAGAGAGAGAGAGACGGGGACACAGGTCATTCTTAAAACAAGAATGTCCCTTTATTGTGTTCCAGGGAAGCTTATATAGGGATCCTTAACTGACAGCCATGCCAGAGCTCTTAGGATTTCCAGCTGTAAAACCCACCAGAATTCATTCCTCTGCCATCAGGAACTCATGAGGGTCTTGTGCTCAGAGCAGCTGCAGGCACAGGAAAACAAGTTGTTTTGCTCAGTTCGCTCCAGCAGGCAAAAGCTCTGAAGGCAGGCAAAGAAAGTCAAGGGGCCAGGGGTCTGCAGTCCCCAACACAAAGTAACACAGAGGAACCTGGGATGGTAAGGACCTGGAAGTACCATGTAACAGATGACCCTTTTACTAGCAAGTTGCTGGAATAGTCCTGATGTGTGGACTGGGGATATGGAGGAGGAGGAATCTGTGGAGGATTTCAGAATAACCTCAAAGGAAACTGAGGAAGATGCCACCTGGCTGAGACAGAAAGATGCTCCTGAGTTCACCTCGCATGCGTCTTATGATGTGGTTTGTGATGTCCCCACACCAAGTCAGTGACATTTCAGAAGCACTGATAACATTATACTGGCAGTCAACCCAGCATCACCTTCAGAGGGAAACCCATACTTGAATCCATTAATTAAAAGTTCTTTCAGTCCTTACATTGAAAACCAAGTCACAGTTTAAAAAGTATGTTCCCAAGGTTTTCAGCCACTTTCAGCAACATAGATTGATGTGTGTGCCATTTACGTTATTATACAAACCACGAAACTGTAATTCTTCCAGCTAATGTCGCTTACCATGTCCCCAGCAATGGTTTCGGTATTTTCAGTATATTAACCAAATCAATGCTCATAAAAGTACAATTTGTGTGTTTCATAAAGGAAAATGTTGATGCCAAAGCTGTTCAGCACCTACTCAATGATGAAGCTAGATCTCTAATGTCTCACTCCCGGTCCCAGCCCTGCTAGACTAACACTGTTCATATGACATCACATTTTACATGTGGCCTATTGTCTTGCAATTATATCAACTAAGCAGGGCTAGGGAGATGTAAGCAGAGAGAAACTTTCTTGCTCTTCCCCTTGTCCTTTGCTATTTACACTGTAGGCCTCTAAGGGAAGTTTGGGTACTTCCATAACCTCACCAGTCATACCTAGTACTGTGGAATCCTACAGCTGCTGATGTTCACATCCAACCCTGTGCAATTACTAAAACTTAGGGCATCTGGGGACTTATTAATTTTCCCATTACAGGCTGAATGTAGTCGACAGGTAATGGTGGGTGTGGGAATAACATTTTTGTTCTTCCCGACTCTGCAGTTTTCCGCTGCATGCCCCACTTTGCTAGCAGGATCCCAGCAAAAGTGACAGGATCTCAAGTGGCGGGGAAGAACCCGTCTTACTAGCAACACTGCCGTCTCCCTTTATTCTGGCTGTAAGATGAAGCCAACTGTCTCAAAGGGGCACTTCTGAGAGTTCTCCAAATCTTTCTCCTACCAGGCATTTCCCATAATTCCTGTGAATAAGACTGAAATTGCTGGTCCCGGCTCCTTCTTCAACTGTCTTGATGTCCATTGGGATTGTCACTCATTTAGAACGTTCTCTTGAAAACACCTGGTGCAATACTGGACCAGAGCTGATCATATCTGATCTGGGAGAAACATTACCATGTAGCCTGCCCTTTGGTGCAAAAGGTACCCAGCTCAGTCACCACTCCTTGTCAGTCACCTCTTGTATACTTGTCACAAGAGATTTGGGAGCACAAATCTCCCACTAGCCAGGGTTCTCTATAAAAACAGAATTGACACACACACACACGTATATACATGTGTGTGTATATATGTAAATATATGATTATGCATATGTATGTGTATATATATGATTTATTGGAGTGGCTTACAGGCTATGGTCCAGTTAGTCTAACAATGGCTGTCTATCAACAGAAAGTCCAAAACTCCAGTTGTTCAGTCTATGAGCCTGGATGTCTCAGCTGGTCTTCACATACATTGAAATACTGAAGAGATGGGCTCCAACACCCATGAAAGAATGGACTTGCTAGCGAGAGCAAGGGCAAACAGGTAAAGGATAAGCTTCTGCCTTCCATAACCTTATATAGGCTGCCAGCAGAAGGTGTGACCCAGATTCAAGGTGGATTGTCCTACCTCAAAATATCGGGAGTAAAGGTAGCTCTTCTCAAGTTACATGGTTTAATTAACAAAAGCTTCCCTCACAGATGTGGGAAGTCACTTGGGTTTTAGATAATTCCAGAAGTAGTCAAGTTGGCAACCAAGAATAGCCATGATAGCAACCAACCTAAACCCACCTTCTAAAGGGGACACATTTCACCAGGCTGTTTAGACCCCTCACCTTGACTTGTGATGAAGAAGAAAATACCTCCCATCAATCCCTTCTATTTCTTTTGTTTATTTTCTAGTGAGGGTTAAGAAACAGAAATCAGAGTTTCTCATAAGAAAATTTAGTAAGGTTACAAGTATAAAAACACTATTCAAAGTCTATAGGGTTTCTATGAACTAATGGAAAATACAGTTTAAATCTCATTTACCAAAACAAAAAATTAGAAAGCACCCCAAATAAATCTAAATTAATCTGTATATGATAGCTGTGAAAAAATTAAAATATTATTGAAGAAAATAGAAGGCTGAAATAATGTATAATTATGGCATATATGTAATTAGGAAGGCAAAATATCATACAGTCAATCGCTCCAAAATATCTGTACAGACAATATTCTCCTTTTTTTTAAAACAGTAGACAGTTTATTGCCATTTCACACTAATACAAATACATACACAAAATCAAATGGTTGAGACCTACAAAACACTTCATTGTGGAACAAAAGCGAAGGAAGCAGGAAGGGAAGGCTCGGCCTCCAGTATTGAGAGACTTAAGTCATAGAAGAAAGGAAAGGTGTTTGTGTGGGAATAGGCTGACAACTAATGAGCAGAATGGAAAATCAAAAATAGATCAAAGGAACAAAGAGAATTTATTGGAATGCTTGGCATTAAAAGTAAGTTGGAGAATGATAAGCGATTCAATAAATGGGAGCAAGAGGCAAAGGAAAAATAAATTCCAGTCTCAAAACAGTTACATAGCAAACAGCACAAAGATTAAAACTAAAAGAGAAACGTCCAAAGGAAATATTGGAAACTACAAGATTAAGGAATGTGCAGGGTCTTTCTTAAAGATACAAAAAAAAAAAAAAAAAGGCATGAAACATGGAAAGCTAACTTAGAATGCCAGACGGGAACTAAAGAAATAGACAGGAAAATTATTGCATTAATGAGATAATGCACTTTTCCGTCCCATAATTCCTGTTCACAGCACAGCAGCTTGCAGGGTGGCAGCTGTGCAGCTTTGTAAAAAGCTCTGCTTTTCCTTCTCCTCTTCCTGCCTCTGTTCTACCCAACACTGCTGGCTTCCTTACGTTCTCCTGCTCCCTCTGTGCTGGCCTAACTCAACAGCGTGGCTTTTCTTTTTTCCTTTTCTTTTCTCCTTCTCCATCTCCTGGTGCTGTTATAATTGAAAACTTGTTTTCCCTGAAGTTTTTCTTTTAAACTCTAAGAAAATTGTCTTCAAGTAGAAAAGGAGGAGAAAGAGGAGGAAGAGGGTTAGGGATAGATCCGTCAATCAAAAGACATCATAAGGAAATCGAACCAACCTACAGAGTGAGATGAGAATATTAATAGTTGCATACACATGACAAACCAGTTCCAGATAGATAAGACAAAGAGCTTCTGTCCCATCATTAAGAAAAAAGTAGAAAAATAATAGTAACTGATATGATTATTATAAAGAACACCCAGGTGGCCAACAGATCTATAAAATATATTCAGCCTCTGTAGTCTTTAAAACAATGAACAAGGAAACAAACTGTGAAACTAAAAAGTTCTCCAGGACTAAGCAGTGGAAAGGAAAAGGCCACTGCAAGCTTCCCCTCCTGCTTATGATAGTATGCATAGCAGTGGACTCAGCGGTACCTTCAGTGGGTCTTTTCAAATCGTTTTTGTTTTGTTTTGCTGGTGGTGGGTTTTTGTTTCGCTTTGCTTTGTTTTGTTTTTGTTGTTTTGTTTTTTGGTTTATTTGAGACAGGGCCTCACTATGGCTGTCCTAAAATTCACTATGTAGACCAGGCTGGCCTCGAACTCAGAGATAGGACTACCTCTGCCTCCAGAGTGCTGTATTATAAGCGTGCACTGGCATGCCACGCTGTTTTAAAATGTATGGCAGATGGGACAGAATACTGATTATTCTGGAATCTAAGTGGTAATGACAAATTGTTATTCTAGCACATCAATTTTTAAAGTGTTCATTCTCTGAGCTTTTATTTTGGAATAGTTGAAGTCATAACAGCAAAATCAACAAAGAATTTATTTCTGTGTACACTTCGTCTATAGTCCACAAAATCATCACGTAAGCACAACCCAGTGCCCACATCAGGGAATTAATGATACTCCACTTATTATATAACCCACACGTCTTGCTAATTAAAACAATCTTAGGACTCTGAAGTTCATTTCATTTTTAGAGGAGACTCAAGTGAAGCTGCTGTCAGCAGGAACGAAACTCATTCCTGGGCACAGAGACAACTCCGAATAGAAAATATTTCTCCCTCTCCTAAAGCTATCCGGGGCAGGTGAAGGGCAGATAACTGAACCATTTTTGAAGTTGAAGAGAAAATGTTGCCCCTCCAGGTCTTCATGCTTACACATGTACTAAACAGGAACATGATCTCAAAGTCACTTTTAGAAGACGGCTTTGTATTTTTATTATGAAAATTTTAAGGACATAAAAAAAAAACAGTTCATTTGCTCTTAGAATAACAATAAGGCTTTAAATCTTGAAGCAAAAGATGTGGACTTAGTGGCTCCAGACAAAGCCTGAGCATGTAAGTTTCCAAAAACCCAAAAGACTACAGCAATCCTTCACTCTCTTGTCTGTCAACAAGCAGTTGATGGTCTCTCCTCAGTTCCTAAAAAGTTTTCTCTGCTAATACAGCTATTGTCCAGGCACCTAATTAAGAGAGCAAATGGAATTTGGGGTGTTCCTCCTTTATAGCTCAGCTAAGGAGTCAACACTTTCCGTCTGATTGGGCATACATGGGTTGTTGATGAGTGTTTCACCAGGTTGACTTTATTGAGTGCTGTGGCCAGACCTCAGGAAAGACCCCGCCCAGGGCAGCGAGGCCAGGGCAGGAGAGATAACAGTAGAACAGAGAGCTCAGGTGGACCTGCCACTCATTCGTGGCCCTGTGAGCCCAAGAGCCAAACTCAGCACTCACCCCTACAGACAGCAGTTGCCTTCTGGGATGTTCTCAAGATTTGTCATTAACCTTTTCACCTCTCTCTCTCTCTCTCTCTCTCTCTCTCTCTCTCTCTCTCTCTCTCTCTCTCTCTCTCTCTCTCCCCCCCCCTCTCTCTCTCTCTCTCTTACACACACACACACACATTCACACCCCCTACCTAACCAGCAAAAACCCAATAGACCAACCTTGGAAGCAGGAAAGGAAGCCAGCTGCAACAGGTTTGCTGGCATTCGACTTGGCAGATGGAGCAACCCGCGCCAAAGGAGCACAAGTTGAAGCCTGTGTTGTAACACCGGCAGAATCCCATCTGCAGCCAATAGCTCAGGGTAGGAGACTCACCTGTGTCTGTTGGGGATGGTGGACAGGAGGCACGAGGACCTTGCAAAACGCTGCAAGAGCTTCATGAGGAGGGCCTGTGAAGGCCGCAAACCCAAACTCCAGTTCATCCCCGCACTACTACCTCACTTCGTGATCCCTGTTTCTGTGCTCCTTACTAGGCCTCAAAATCGCTACTTGACCAAATTTCCCCGGGGGAGTGGAGCTGGAGAGACTGCGTGCTGCCTCGACAGAAGTCAAACCTGCTCTGCACCCTGTCATTTCAGAACAGCGTGGAGAGAGATTTCTGGGTAACAGTGAGGCCAATGACTAGCCTCCAGGGGCAATGATTTATTTTGAAAAAAAAAATGCATAAGTTTGCAAAATGGCTCACATCAGAGGCCTTCAAATCTCGGGGCGGGGGGTGGGGGTGGGGGGAAGACAACAAAGATTAGGGTTTGGTGGTAATACAGAAGGGTTGAGAGGGTGTTAATTTATCAATCTGGAAGTCTGGGACCCTGCCAGACTCAGGAGCTGTCAAATCAAGTGTGTACTCCAGTTAGAATACTTATGTCATAATGATTCAGAAGACCCTTCTTTTTTTTTATAAGTCCAACTTTTAGAAGTTCATGGAGAGAAGAAGCGGACTAGGGCATTTTGTGCTGCAATTGGGGAAAGAAAAAGCAGCACATCTCACTGTATTTCCTTCAGCACTTGCTCACAATGGATTTAGAAATGAGGGCCATTTGAGAATTATTGCCGAAACCGAAGAGAACGTAACTAGAAAGCCAATAGCTGTCAGCGTGACACACAGACATCAGGCTAACGGGGTGATCATAATATTTGCTGTCCTCTGCCGTCCTCAGAACAGCCGCATGAGATAGCAGCTGTTATTATGCCCATTTTATATGCAGAGGAACTGGTGCTTGGAGATGTCAAAATATTCCCTCAAACAGATTCATTCCCCGTGTCCAGTCAGCCAGGGTCTTACCAGCTCCTCCTGTGTCATTGCTAAATCCCTTAGGCTCATGTCTCTTTCAAGATGGTTTCTTTCTTTCTTTCTTTCTTTCTTTCTTTCTTTCTTTCTTTCTTTCTTTCTTTCTTTTTTCCTGTGTCACACTGCCGCATTCTTTCTGTCAAACCCTCAAGCCCTGCTATGGCAACTCTTCTTTGAGAGTGCATTACGCCATCCCCACCTTCGTTATGCCCTCAGCTATCTGGATGCGAAATCACAGGGTATTAGCCCATCATCTTCTGTCTTAAACCTTCAGCGATTGCAGGGACCTATTAGACAGTTGCTAAATTCATGCCCAGTGGACTCGCACCGAACTTATCTGTAGCTTAAGGAATGGAGAATATACTAATGAAGGGCTTGAGAAGTAACTAGTTGCACGAGTGCTTGCCCACTGTGCCCCAAGGCCTGGATTTGCCACCCAGCGTCATCATATAAACTAGGTGGTAGTTTATGACTCTAATCCCAGTAGTTAGGAGGTGGAGACAGCCAGATCCAAGTTCATAGTCATCCTCAGCTGAAGAACAAGTTTGAGACCAGCCAGGGCAACAAGAGACCCTGTGTCAACAGAAGGAGGGGAAATGTTCATGAAGACATTTTACAGACAGGCTAATTAATTTATGTGGAGATTATAATCTACTGGTCTTGGTGTGAAAACTTTCAAACTTTAGTGTTTATATTGTTAAATGTTTAATGTTTAGCTCAAATACCCTTTTTCCAGGATTCTGTATTAAACCTAGATCCCCATGCATCACCCTACCACTGAGCTACACCTTCATCTCACACTATTAGAAGAAATGAATGAACAAATATACCATGAGAGGCCCATAGATAATGGGATATACGTCGTATAAATCATTTATTTGCCAACCCCTGCTTAATGAACCACAGCTTGCCCACAGTTAATGGCCGCATCTACTTTCTCTATGAGGAAGCAACGATTTGAAAAATGAAGATTGATTGAGCTGCAGTGTCTCCACAGATACCCATTTATCATCATCAATGACCCTGGAACGATAAGCATTTCAAAATCCTTTACAGGAATGGAATTCATTATTCACAAAACCCGTGGCAGGTGTGTCGAGGAGGTGAGGTCTCGCAATTCAGCATTTCCCTTCTCCCACCTGCCTGTTGCTCAATCTCGTCCGGATCGCCAGGATCTTAGGTAAGCATTTCTCCCAGTGAAGCAGCACCGAGAACTCTCCACACCGTCTTCAGAGGACCCCTGATAGCCCTTGACCACTGAGCGCTTTCCAATTGCAGATAAAAGATCAAAGTGAAGTTTATTTGTTTTATCTTTTGCTTTATTTGTTTTGCCTTGCTTCAAAGAATTTCTTCAGAGGCATTGCTAAGTGAAATGGGTGGATGTGTTCACAGGAGCAACCGAATGAAATGCTGCAAGATGCCCCTTTCGAGAGATGCCATCTACGCAGCTTAAAAATACGGCCACTTCTGTATCTTGTGTGCTATAAACACAGTACCTCCATGAGCAGGCTAGAGGAGGTGTCTGTCCCGTGAGATGTAACACAGTTGGTTGTAGTCTTACCCCTCCCTTTCATCTACGCTGGTTGAGATTTTTAAGTATTGGCTTTACATATACCTCAAATATTGCTTTCTGCGTCGTTCTTTCCTACCTAATAAGTCACTTCCTCTCTATCGCCCCTGCAAATGTATATCAAATTTGATGGAGGAAGGTAATTGGTTAATTATAATAAACCAACTGCTTGGCCTCATAGCTTAGAACATAGGTGGGTGGAATAAAAAGAATAGGATGCTGGGCGGAAGAGGAAGTGAGGTCAGACTCTGCTCTGCTCCTGGACAGACCCGACAGCTCTGCTCTCTGGAGCAGAGACACCAGGATGGACGGAGGCTAGAGGCTAGACTCTTCCCGGTAAGCGCACCTTGGGGTGCTTACACACATCATTAGAAATGGGCTAGTCCAGGTGCGAGAATTAGCCTGTAAGGGCTAGAGTTCATGGGCCAAGCAGTTCTTAAATGAATACAGTTTGTGTGTTGTTATTTCGGGCATGAGCTAGCCAAGCGGCCGGGGTGTTGGGGACGCAGCCCGCAGCTCTTATTTCAACAGATTGACATTGTCAACTGGGGAGATGGCTCAGATCTTCCTGCACAAGAATAGGAACCCAAGTGTGAGTGACCAGCACCCTCACAAGAGTGCTGCTGGGTGTGGTAGCAGCATCTGTAGCTCCAGCACCACAGGTGGTAGGAGGCAGGTTATGGAGACATGTGATCACAGGTTAGTTCAATGAAATACCCTGTCTCCAAAAAAAAAAAAAAAAGTTGGAAAGCAATTGAGGAAAACACCAACCTCAACTCTGGGCCTCTACACTCAAACATGTAATTCCTCCTATACACACAGGTACACAGGCAAACACATACATGCATGTACACATATGTGCATGTGTGCACACTACACACACAATAGACAGAGTACATCTTCAATATTCAAAGATGTGAAAGGTTTGGACCACAAAAAAGTGAGTGTACATGACTCTCATGTCAGCCTCCATCTAAGGAAGTGTATCAAAAGGAAGTCTGATTTTGTTCATCTTTCAAACAGTCCACATGAAATATTATCTCCCCGCTACAAACAGAAACCATGCCCTTTAAAAAAAAAAAGTTGAGAACAGCGGAGGGAAAACTGTGTAAGAACAGTTAATCCTAGGGAACATACCTCCCTCAGGTCACCTCGGGGTCAATGCTTTCTTGCTCATTCACTGCCAACTGCCAGGCTAATTGTGAAGAGTAGACTAGTGTTGTGTGTTGAAGGGCTCTCCACAGCTCTGTAGTTCAAGGCTGCCCCTGACTTGGCATGAGCTAAGCGTTAAAAGCAAAGAAAGCCAGTGGGTATCTGTTAAAAGAAAAAAAAAACCAAAACACTTTAAAAAGCAATCCTGATACCCCACGAGTCTCAGGGAAGGGGTGTGGGCAGGGCAGCCCCAGCAGCCTTAGCCCAGTGGAACTCTGCGGGTATAAGTTGCAACAAAAGAATTTTCCCAGCAGCAGGAAGATATTCATCATGTTATATAAGTGGTATTATAAAACAGATAAAACACCTAGTCCAAAAAGCAATAAGCGAGTCTTCTGGAACTAGGTTGATGCTGCAAAACTCCAGATTATAAATCGTGTTTACACAAGACTAAGCTTGGAAGAAGTGAAACTGCTCTGAGCAGGGAAACATTAGACTGTGTGTTCCATCACAGACTAACAGGCATGTAGATCTTCGGGTTATGGATTTGGCTACCCGGGAATATATCAAGTGATTCGAAAACGGTCCTCCTCTGTGGAAAGTCTTTTGCGAACAGCATCCAGAGTTTAGCTCCGTGAGCCAGAGCTATGGCTTGCGTTTCGGTCCCGGTGATAAGCTGCCCTTCGCGCTGTGTCTATGGATAGAAACTGCCCTGCCAAGGCTCCCAGGGCCAACCAACTAGTACAAGGGTCGTGAGATCCGCAGACATCAGTGGTGAGGACCATGGCCTTGTCATTAGGAGCAGCTGCCTGTCTTGCTGTTGAGAGGAAACTGGAGGAGAATTCGATGAAAGGAGGAAGAACTGTAGGACTTTAGTGTAAAAACATTACATTTTTTTTCCACATACTGAACTAACTCAAACATATTAAAACACTGCATACACAGAATCATCCGAGCGCATCTCCTAGGTAGTACGGGAACTATCAATATGGGATCCTTTCTTTGGCCTCTAAATCATGGTTGTGACATAATCAATGCCCCTCTTGTGGTAAAGGAGATACGAGGAAATGCCCATCACTTTCCCTGAGGAGGCAACTCTGTTATCTTTGGGTCTCCTAACCATGGGTCATGTAACAGGGTGAATGGTGCCCCCTGCCCTGCAAAAGATATGTCTATATTCTATTCGCTGGAGCCTGTCAATGGAACTTCATTTTGAATATAATCTGAATGTAATTAAATCAAAAACCTTTGTATGAGATCACCCTGGAATACTTACGTAAACCTTATATCTAATAACCTAGTGGAGAACACACAGAGGATGGACTGATGGATATGGCAACATTTAGAGACTGAACAGAGAATGATTACAGGATCTCAAGACATACATAGTACACGAAAGCACTAGAACCTAGACAAAGAATTGCTCCTGGAACCTTCAGAGGGAGTGTAGCTCTGAGGATATAGTCACTTTGTCCTTCTGGTTCTCAAAACGGTGACGACAAAAGTGTGGCTCTATTGTTGTGAGTAGCAAACCTAAGGTAACATTTTATGGCTGCAATAGGAGGCCTACACAGGTTAGTAGCATCGTGCCTCTTCTTGGGGTTTCTGTAAGCAAACTCCCACCACCTGCTACACAAACGTCCCTCCGAGGATTGCTACTTTAGTAAGACGTTACACCCCAAACTACAAAACAGCTTCTCTACGTAAACTGGAGTCTTCATGACATCACAGTTAAACAAGATATTCCCCAAACCCAAGGAAACTGGTAATCTACAGAGAATGATGTCATTTGGGAGAGAGTCACATTGAAAATGAAGCATATCTTGGCTGCTTGGAGTCTGAACTAGGAAGGCATCTTGTATAGTAATGGGACCATCTCTGATGTCAGACATGGGAGTTGTTCTTTATTCCTTTCTTCTACCCCAAATGTCAGGGTCATCATCAAGACATTTCTAATGGAAGCAGAGGTTGTTGGGACAGTAGCTGAGTTTCATATGCCAGCTTATCATGTCATGTAGACCAGAATTCACCACTCCTTCAAGTCCCTATGGGCCTTTCTAACTTCTTTGTCAAAATACAATATGTTTTGATTAATTCTTTGAGAATTTCATTTGTCATATTTTTATAGGACTCATTCCCTCTCTAACGTCTTTTAAGGCTTTCTTGCACACCCAACATACATGTGTACTTCTGCTTTCAGTCAGCTATCTAGACCTTGGAATAAAAGATGGCCATTATCTCTCAAGAAGCTTGTCTTCGAATGGAAGAGGCAGGGTGGAACAAAAGAGTCATTGAGGCAAATGATGACAAGCACGCCGTGCTGATTTTGTTGTCTTTATTGTTTGCTGCTTGTGCTGCTACCAATTAAACCCATGACTCTGAACATGCTAGACATTGCTTTAGCGTTAATCCATATCCCCAACCCCACAGCTCTATGGAATGAAGGAAGAGTAAGTGGTATTGGCTGTGCAGTAAGTGTTGTTCTAGTGCTAAGTACTCTCATTATAACCTTGTGGTACATCTATGTTCATCAGGGAAAGACTGGTCAAGAGACACCTTTCTAAGCCACCTTCTCTGATCCCACATCTTGTTCCATGTTTCCACTGGGCCATTGCTCCAACTACTATATTTGTGTTACTCTTTGGTTGCCTTTCCCATAAGCCTTGACTCCTTGAAGCCAGGGAGCCCTCCAAACTGAAAAAGTTCCATCCCTGTGGGTCATCTTGGCTCTACCCATCAGCACCAAGAACCAGCTCCATGTTTGAGTGGTTTCATTTTTCTAAAGCCTGGTTTCTTCTTCTATACAATGGGTGTCATGGAAAGACAAATAACAAATATACAATGTTATAACAAATAGCATTGTAAATGTGGAAAATACCTTTGCTTCAGAGTAAGGAAAGTGGTCATTAGCTGTGGTTTAATTATAAATCTTGTAGTTATAGCATGAAACCCTCATCTGAGCATTCAATAGATTTGCAAGAATGTTTAGTTTGAGTGTAATTGAAATGACCTGAATAGAAACAAAATAGATGGCTTTTGCTTTGATGTGTCACCACGGGGTCTGTGTGAAGTCACCATGCAGGTGAGTATGGGACAGTCTGAAAGAAATGAACCAAGAACCTGCACCAGGTGTAGCCAGCATGGCACTGGATGATACTCAGTGTCACCCACTAGTCATAAACCTTAGTTACTGTGACATGCTGGCCTGCGCCCAAGCATTTCTTCACCCAAGCATCTTTGCTCAGACAAAGATGACGGACAGCTCTGCTCAGGGGCTATGTACTCCGAGCTCACAGATGTATTATCCTTGTGGCTCTGTTGCCTCAAAGAAAGGGAGGTTCCAAGCTCATCTAGAACAAGAATGTTTCCAGAACTTCAAAACACTACCAGCAGGTTTCACGAGAAAGGCTGATGACAGTGTAATTCCTATGGACAAGTCAGTAGAAGGAAAGTTTCGGGGCAATTTTGAATTCATTCAGTGGTTTAAGTTTTTTTTAATGTGAATTTTGATGAAAAACATTATGATGTGTAACTGCTTGACAAGGTCAAGAAACCGCAACGGCTCCCTCCCTGTTGCTTCAGCTTTGAATGAATGAAAGGAGCCTTTCCGTTCTCACACGGCAACCCCACAGATCATGTCAACACAAGAAACTGCCACATCTCCTAAGTTGGTCCTGGAGGGGTTAGAAAGAGCTGGAGAAGTGTGGGCAGCCAGGATGCCAAAGCTGCCAAATTGATGCAGCCAGTCAAGGAGAAGTTTCCTGTCAAAGCTGAGGGACATACATAGATTGGCCAGGAGAATGTTGGGATGTGACCCATATTGCAGAGGACTATAGACATCTGCCATGCTCCAGATGAAGGCTTTGTGATACCCAATGAAGGGGATCTGCATGAACACCCTGACCCAATACTCTTCATTGTGACTCCTTTACTTAGCTCTAAAACACTCCCATTTTGCTCTTCACCAGCAAAACTGAACTCTTGCACTGTATTTTGCAGAAGTTCTGCAGCCTTCCAAACAGTTTGTAACAGGGCAGTATTGGCATCTGGTTTGTTCACTGGGGAATGAAGAGGCTAGGGCAGGGGGAAGGCTGACTGCTGGCCAAACCAACTGACAGAGAAGGTGACTTAATGTAATATATCAATGTGCCAACGGCTGTAGAGAACTGTAAAAAGAACTGAATGGAATTTTAAGCTAGTGCGAAATCTTGGCAGAAACCATTTTCATAACTAATTATCTCAAGATAATTTATAAAACAATTCCATATTTCAAGATATAAAGTGTAACATGGCAGATTTTATGTGTCTGACATGGCGTCTGGGAAGGAAGGGCATGACCTCAGAACCTTTGAGACCTAGGGTCATAAACCTTACAGGGCCACTTGAATCCTCCAGAGGCCGGTTTATGCTTGAAAAAAAAAAGGCATTCAAAGTTCCTCTGTAAAGCCATTGGGTGTCCGTGATCAGGTGCATTCCTGCTCACCCACAAGCAGTGTGGTTGCCTGGGTGACCTGAAGGTGTCTGTCAGTCCTTGAGACATGTGAAATAAAGAGCTGTTTTCTCTGTATTTTCTTCTAGTGATTTTTTTTTTCCACAACTAGTCTTGAGATCCCTATGTATTGTATTTTTGAGTAAAAGAAGTAAGTGTCTCTAGGCTTGGCGGTGTTAGTTGCTGTTGTTTAATCTAGCGGTGATTTGAGGGACTTGCCTGCATGTCTGGGATTTAGATAGATGTGATGTGTCTCATTTCCCTGCCTTTTAATTTTCCACTTACCGTGTGTCTCTTTTCCCCGTCTCTTGTCTTTCTGGGTCCTTCATTTTGCTGCCAAGTTAGCAGTACAGCCAGCAGGTAGTCCTGCTGCGAGGCCTTGTGGGACCTGGTGCTGAGGGAGGTGGCAGTCAGCTAAGGCTGTCAGCTCTGGGCTCTACAAAGCTGGGGTATTTATCTGCTGCTCATTTCTCTCCATGGTTACCCAAATGCTTTGCCAGTGCACCGATATCGTAGCAATAAAATGCCCTGGTGTGTTACTACACGCATACAGTACCGCGTCTGAATTAACTCCAGTCGGGTCAAATAGTTCCCTCCTCAGCTCTCACTCATGGGCTTCCCCACAGCCTATCCAGTTCCTGGGTTTGGTGGAACTCTGCGGAATGCGTGCTATCCACAACCAGAATTGTTCGGCTCCTTGGTGCGTCCGTCTTGATTTGTTTCTATTGGTAGTTTGTCCTAAATTATGAGTAGAAACAAACATTTTTGTAACAAAATCATTGTGTAGTGCCTGCTGCCTGTGGAATTCAGAAGAAAGGCCTGATTCAGCAACTCCAATGCTCCCCCTCCACACTGCGGCCAAAGAAAGCCAGTCACCAGCCATTCTCCAATGACACTGGTGCCACTTCCCCTCCATGGCCTTTTAAACTTTTGTCGCCCTCAATTTTCACTTCATTAGAAATCCATTTACTACCTGACCTTTCCTGACAGGATTTTTTTTTTGAGCAGTTTCTAAACATAAGTCTATAGTTCAAGAGAAAAAGAACATTAAAACTGATTGGTGTCGGCAAATGAGAATTGAATATAGTACAAGAATGGTGAGGACCCAAAACAAGATCGTGGGTTTGGGATAGGGCAGGGATCCATGAATTTGGTAAAACTGGGCTAACTGTATACAGGGAACAAAAGAAAGAGGGAGTGAAAGTGGCCTAAGGATCCTGATTAGTGGGTGCATAGTAAGACAAGGAACACGTGGAGGTAGGGCTGGGGGTAAAAACTGCCACTTAACTATTTTGAAGTTGAAGTGTTGGAGAGACACTGAGGCAGGTGTCCACTGGAGATAACAAGGCCGTGCTCTGGGAGCTGAAGGGAAATAGTCTTCAGAACAAGAGCAAGGCCAAGAATGCTGAGGCTCCGACCTCTGGCTCACTCCACAACTGCCGGCTTTGTCTCCAGAGACAACCTCACAGAGAGCCTCACGGAGCCAGGATGCTGCCCAGCACAGTACCAGGTAATCCATTTCCCACAGAGTCAGACATAGTCTTCCACTCCCCAAAACAGACCCTCCCCTTTGAGAGTTAAATGGTTGCCAAGTGTTGACCTGAGATACCCAAAAGAAGCATCTAAACCTCGTAACCTGGATAAGGTTTATGTAATAAATAAAGGTAAAATGGAAAATGTCCCCACCTTGGGAATCCAATATCAAACTTCTTTTGAGAGACATCATGTAGCATTCACCATCTCCTATCAAAAGTTCCTTTCAGTAAGGAAAACTGAGACGCTAACAAGGAGTGAGATGAACCATTCTTCATGTTACTTGATAATAAACCAGATTAGATAGAACAGAACCTGGAAATAGTCTGTTAGAGAACCAAAAAAAAACTAACAGCAGAGCCGGAGATCTACAAACAGATTTGCTGATCTTTCACAACCTGGACCAATCCATCCCTCTTCTCGCCAGAAGGGAAAGGGTTTGTAACCAGATTAATATTATATTATTGTCTTACATTATTACAAATACTATAGAATCTTATCAGAAAA
Source organism: Alexandromys fortis (assembly GCF_014885135.2). Classification (NCBI taxonomy): domain Eukaryota; kingdom Metazoa; phylum Chordata; class Mammalia; order Rodentia; family Cricetidae; genus Alexandromys; species Alexandromys fortis. The sequence goes on from NW_026067997.1 coordinate 7,617,477, forward strand.
CACAGATAGCAGGATGACAAAATCAAATTTTTGTACATTCAGGTTTCCACATCTAAAACTAATCTATGTAAATACTTCTCTAAATAGCTTTTTCATTAATACTGGAGTGAGATTAAAATCACAGGTGTAAGAAATAGGTTGTAGTTACCAATATGGATATGTTTGTTGTAGTCTGGATGCAAAATGTCCCACACTGACTCTTGTGTTAGAAAGCTAGATGACCAGCTGGTGACCCTGTTTGGAGAACCAGTAGGACTTTTTGGAAATGGGCCCTAGTTAGAATACACTAGACCATAGGGGCAGGGTGTGAGGGTTCTGTGCCAACTCCTCTTCTGCCAGAGATCTCTGCTCCTGGACCCAGTGAGCTATAAAGACCCATGTCCTAAGATCCCACCACCTTGGATGATTCTGTCCTTCACCATCCCTTTCCCCCCTTCATGTTCTTTTCTGTATGCCCTGAGCCAAGTGCTAAGACAAAGCTCTTAGCCTTCGCATTGTTTCTGTCAGATACTTGATCGTAACAACAAAAGAAATTAATGTGCGTGTAGACATAAAAACAGAAGCAGTTATGTTTGTACATGACTCTTGGCAAAGCTACTGCCCGCGACCACAGAAACTGTTCAGAATGAATGTTCTATTTTATTGGGTGGAGAGCCATACACTGATTCATGATCTGCCTTTTGCAAATTAAGACTTACCTTCCTCATAACAAATCCTTCCCCACTTAGAGTTGAAATCCCCTTTGGGTGTTCCCCACCAGTACAGTTCTCTCTCCTCTCTGTGGCTCTCCAGTGAGCCATTCCTCTGTGGGTAACCCAGTCCAGGAAGACCTCAGATTTTCCTACCACAAAGAACTGGCTGCGCCTTGTGTTTGGACCGAAGAGAACAAGGTTTACTAATGTCATGCCAGTACATCCAAGCAGCCCTGCGATTTCCTTTTACCCTCTTGGACTCCGGCAGGACCTGGAACCTCATCCCCAGTGGCAAATATCCTTCCCCAAATGGAACTGGTTGGGGTCTTGGAGGGAATGACAAAAATACTACTAGGACCAGATCATAGTTGACAGTGTTATTTATACAGCTTAAGGCAGGGGAACCAATCCTTGACGCAACTTTTGTGGGCGAATTTTGCTGTTGTTCTGGTTTCCACATGAGGAACCCAGGACTTAAAGAGGTATCTGAAGTTTGGCTCAAGTCAAAGGTTGCCTGACTCCTTACTGGGGACAGTGCTATACAACCTCAGTGTGTGGGACTTTCCCACAGAAGATTAGGAAACACCAATGGCATGAACTCTAGGCCCTGAATTCTTTCTCAAGGTTTCAGTTCTTTCTGGCTAATAAGGGGCCATTAGCAGCTCTGGGGAAGGATCTTGAGCAAGCAGGTTCGAAGCTTGTCTACAACTCACAAGCATGTGTCCACAGAAGCTAGCGAGATGGGCTTCATATGCATAACATGGGAACCTTCGTCCCAGAATGGCTGAGCAGTTGGCTCCATTTGTTAACAGTTTGGTCTCTACAGAGTCTCTCTGTCTGATGGTGTGAGTTTTTCTCCTCAGAGGGCTGGAACTTTCGTTCAGAGGTGGGTGGCTGTCCTTTGCCTATCAGGAGCACTCCATCCCCCTAACAGTTACACTGAAAGACTCTGGGTCAGGCCCACGTGTAAATGTGTTCTGATATTGCTGAACGAGATTGGTTCGCAACAAAAGGCTTCCTATTCCTAGAGCTATTTCTTTTTTGTCGTCTATCTTCTGAAGTTCGGTTCTTATTAATGTTTCTGATATCGTTCCTCCTGTGCTATCAGGGGATTGTTGACAGACTGAGATTGGACCCCATTGTTCCGTGTTTGCATAAATGTGGACCTTGTTCTCTTAAACCCTGGCGTGATAAGGAATAGCAGGAATTTTTTGAAATATCAAATAAAGAGTATGTATGTCTTAGGTAGTGCTGCAATGCAGTATCCAATGCTTAGGTCACAAATGTTCTTATCACTTGATCCAAATTCATGTACTAATGATCACACCAAGATAATATATGTGACCCAATTAGGTGGATAGATGTTGGGACATAGTTATCTACGCCGTAACATTTGAGAGGAGGGTGAAGAAAAACGGGTACCAGGTGTCATGTGAAATCCCCATTTTCTCTACATTATATAATCCTGTGGAAGTGGCTTCAGCAATACAGAGTTAAACATTGGTCAGGAGAGGAGTAGCTTTTCCCATTGCAGTGATAAGGAGATGAGGCGAAAAGGAGCAGGTCATAGAACAGAGCCCTTGGGTTTCAGATGTGTCATAGCGGGTGGCCTCTGTGGCTCCTGCAGAGCAGGGGGCAGCGTGTTTGCAAAGGCAGCTTAAGAGAGTAGAGAGAGCTCATCTGGGTGGAGAATGAGCATAGACATGGGCAGACTTTTAAATGGTGCATAGCACCAAAGGACAGAGTGACACTGAAGGGTTCTGATTGGTTGGGGGCAACAGTGCATAGTCAAGCAACAGACTGACAAGAGCAAATAACCAGGCTGGCCGAGGCCAGAGAGTGCGAAGGCAGGTGCAGCAGAAAGACAATGGGTCCTGATGGATTCGTGCCCAGTTCAGAGAAGAAAGGAACCAAAGCCACCACTAAAGATTACCAGTCAGGAAAGAGGGTAGAACTGGGGGCCTGGTATGCTATAAGGAAGACTTGAGTTACCAGCAGAGTGAGAATGTGGACAGAAGAGAGACACCGACAAGCAATTATAAATCGTAGCGTAATGTGCAGAGGAGATAAAGCTTAAGTTGTTAAAACCCAGAGTAAACCTCCCAATGGAAGTGGCTGACCAAAGAGGGAGAAAACATGAGGAATGAGGAGATAAAGATGCCAACATCTGGAAGTGAGCTTTTTGAAAGAGCATGGTATTGGCATCAAACATACCTATGGTGATGCCAAAGGCCTTTTCTCTGGCAATAGCCTGTCCTTTATTTTGATGCTAGAGGCCAATTCCAATGCTTGAAGAGCAAGAAAGAAAACAAGTAAATGTATAGACAGAAACCTGAAAGTCACCACTGGATATAGAAAATGGCCAGACCTCTGTGGCCACCCTAGCGTCATCATGTTATGACACCATGTGTGTTTGTCTCATCTACTCCTCTTCCCTAACCAGTCCTCGCAGGCAAGTCTGTGCCTTACTGACTGATCATCCTATCCCAAATGCTCACACGGTGTCATGGATCGGTAACTCTGTTATAAAGTTCCTCTGCACCCTATATAGGAGCACTATATAGGAGAACTATATAGGAGAACTGAACCCCAGTACTGTTATACAAACAGAAACTTCATATTCTGTTTGTGTAAAAGCTTGTAGTGATGCTCAGATGTTCGTATAATAATTGTACATGTGCTGTTTCGATCTTTTTACTAAGCTGGAAGATTTGGATGGCTTGAGAGACTAGGTTTAGATAATATTAGAGACAAATCTCCTATAGACTCCAAACGTCCTCCTTCAGTGCCCAGAACATATCGGATGTCAGTGAATCCCACGTTAGAGAACTGGCTTCCCACCTTACAGATAATCTGCTCTGACCACTAACACTAAGTGACAACAGGACCCGGATCACATTAGACCACAAACTTATCCATGCTCCCTCGGCCCTCCACATATACCCAGAGTCCTATCAGACTCTTGACTTTAGGATTAATTTACTACATATATTTGTTCTTGTCAAGGCAAGCACTTGAACTGATTCATAAATAATTTACTTCCTAGTTGGGAGGTACTCGCTATATTGTAGGATAATGTGTTCCGAATGCTGGGGATTTCGAATCCAGAAATGAGAAGTGATGTGGTTTTTGATAGCATTCCACTGACTGTTCCTAGCCAGCCTCTGAGATTGTTGAAGGGTTGGGAACACTTCCACTCAGTGGAGGGACATCGTGACAAAAAGGCCAAATTCTTGTAAACACTGGAAGGGCAGGCCTGGGCTGGCCTGGGCCAGGCCATCTTCTCCTTGTGAGCTCTGTGTTTGGAAAGGAGAGTGGAGAGCAGGGAGTAAGAGGCTAGGGGTTAGCCCTGGTGCATACATCAAGATTGAGGGTTTGACAATACATATTTTTGGTGGCCATCTGGGGATTAAATTAACATATTTAAAGTTCAAAAGGGAATAGAAATTCATTACCAGAATGGGAGAGGTCATTTTTTTCCTGGATCGCTCCCAAGCAGAAAATTGAGAACAGGATTTGTTGCAGTAAAAACCCAAAGGGATTGTTTTTCCTTCAAGGAAGCCAACAGATGTTTTCGTTCTTCTTAGAGCCAACTCTCGGTTAACCAGCGCTTGGACAACTTAGAGTTTTTGGTTATTTTGCTTTTCGTTTTTATTTCACAAAGTCTGACAAAGCATCCCTCTTAGTCAGTGCGTGAGGAATTCTTCTGTTTGTTAGAAGATCTACAAACGGATTGATTGGAGCAAATCCTCTTTATCAGCTTTTCCTGAGTTTCTTCTCACCTTCTTTTCCTCTTCCCACAATACAGTTGCGTTATCTCCTTTGTGCCAGCATGTGGGTGAGTCCTTAGAATTTCACACTCTCCTGCCCCCTCCAGTGCCAGTTATTCCCACATAATCTTCACAAGCACCCCCCACCGCCTTTATGTGGTATAACATGGAACAATTGGAATAATGTTTATTTTCTAACTTATAGGATTAACAGATATAGGTCTATATATATAGGTATATATGTATGTGTACACACACACTATATATATGTGTGTGTGTGTATATATATAATATATATATCTATATGACCAAAGACAGCATTGCCGTTCAGTTGCAGTACTTAATCAAAAACCTCATCATGTAATCCATAGCTCATGGAGTCTATGCCTCCCTATGAGAAGGCAGGAAAGACACCTAGGGTGCCAGGCCTTTTCACGTTATTACTTCATTTAATGTTCTCTGTAATATACCCAGGATAGCACTAGCCTCACTTTGTAGATGATGGCATCAGCATGCAAATAGATTACCAGCTTTAGATCACACGGTTGATGCCATCTGCCTACCGTGCAAGTCAGCACCGCCTGGCACCAAAGCTTTGTTTGTATTACACTTCTACCTCCTCACTCAAGAGAGGATGAATGGCGGCTTCGAACAGTGTTCAACCAACTTTGCTTGCCAGGTGGTTTTTATGTGACTTTTGAGTGACTGTGGATCTCAGCAGTCACCCAGTTTACAAGCTTTTGGATCAATCGTTTGCAACAATTAGAAAGAAACTTGGAGCAGATACAGAAGAAGGGAAGGTGTCTGACCACGTCTGCATTTGACTCTGAGCCAACATGGATTTGATACCGCATCGAGACGTGAAGGGGTGTGGACTTTGTATGACCTGGAACATGAGTAATTAGGAGCAATATATGGAACTGAACCCAAGACTTCTCAGGGCACCAACAATGAGTCAGAAGGGAACGGAATGGGAAAGTCGGCCAGCTGACCCTTGCTACTGGGGCAACTGCTGACGTGACACATTGTGGTGTCTCCCATGACACCTTCCCCCCCAAACTGACAGTTGGTTGAATGAGGAAGCTGAAGAGAAGAGCAACTGAAAAAACTTGCTTAAAATAAACCCAGACATAATCAGCCAGGAACCAATCCTGTTCCCTTGTTCATATAATCATTTATATTTATAAAGGTTTTTTTTTTTTTTTTGCTCATTTTGGGTTTTTTTCGGGGGGGGCATTGCATTTTGGTTTTTATTTTCTGTTTTTTGGGGTTTTTTTTTATTTTGGTTTGTTTGGGGTTTTTGTTGGGGGAGTTATTTTTTTGAGACTGGGTCTCTCAGTGTAGCCCTGGCTGTCCTGGCCCCTACTTTGTAGACCAGGCTGGCTTCAAACTCAGCTGTGTCTGCCTTTGCCTCTGGAGTGCTGAGATTAAAGGCATGTGCCGCCACGCCCGCTGCTCTTTGATTACTTGCCTATCACTAATACCAAACATCAGTTGTTGAGGATTTACTGGGCTTATCAGGTGCTGTGTTTTATTTAGTTACCTGACTTAATCATCATCATAACACTTCATAACAGCATCATTATTCCAATTTTTCACAGCAGGAAATCAGTTCTTTAAAGGATCAGGTAATTTACCCAAGGTTAAGTAAATGAACGGCAGAGATAGAAGAAAACTCAAAGTGCATTGGATCTATCAAGAGCTCTTACCTTTTGCCATGTTTCAGAAAAAGATACAAAGTGTGCTATGGTCACATAAATTATTTTCGGAAAAAATGAAGATCTTCGACAAGTATCAGCAATCTGTCCCAGATCCTAAAAATATTTAATGGCAGAACAGAGTTTCACACCCCACTGCTACCACAGAGCCGCGCCCACCACAACGGAGCACTGGGTTTTGCTGCCCTGCCTTTTCCCTAGGCGGACACCATAGGCCTTCAGATCTTCAAAGTACCAGGCAGGCAAAAAGCAACCCAAGCTTTGCACTGGCGGCTTCTGCTCTCACGGTATACAGCCTGCATTCGTATTCATCCCCTTGACGTGAGCCTCCAAAGGCCCGACTTTACAACCCCACAGTGAAACTAGATCCGAAGAATGAGAGGAACCAGGAAATCAGCCCCACAGAACAACTCTTAACCTAGGCTTTTTAAACGTATTGTTTCTTCCCTGAAGATTTATCTTTCCATGGAGTTCTCTTTTTTTCTCAAATGTTTCTAAAAATGTCCTCTGGTGGAACAATTCAGTCTATTCCTCTGTCCCTCTTTCCTACCTGGGGCCACAGGACCCCGGTGTTGGCTTGCCGTGAAGAAGCCCCTCCACCCACCCCGGTCCAAAGCCCCTTACCTGCTGTAACACTTACCCTTCAAGTCCTGTTCACCTTTCTACCTCCCTTGCCCTTTCCCCCTGTCCACAAGAGCAGGGTGAAGATTCAAAGATAAGATCCTGGATAGAAAGTCCACCGCATTCCAAGGCCACCCTATCTTACATACAATTTCTTTTTCCATAGGGATATCAAGTTTTCAGAGAACTAACTTCATCTGAATATTTTTTTCTGAAACTACCAAATCACAGATAAATTAAGCTTTAATGTTTAAAATTAAAGAATAAAACAAAACAACAGCAACAAAATTCTTCCAACTCAGAAATTGGAAACCATTTTCTAACTAACGAAACAAAGGAGAAATCCAACCAGAAACCGAGAATGAGGCTAACACACTGTGTAGCTGGACCCATAATAACCGATGCAGGATCAACAAAAATTTAATATTACATTGTTAAAAGGAAAACTTTAGACACAACCACTTCAGCAGGGTTTCTTGGAGCATTAAAGGCTCTGTGAGCCAGGCAGCCCTTAGACCGAGAAAGGTGCAGAGAGCTCCAGTTAGCAGCATGAGCAGCAAACTTTTGCATGCAATGCAGAGGCACACCATACTATTGCAGGAGTGCCTGCAGCTCACCCTTGGCCTTATTTGGTGTCATCTAGTCAAAGCCCCAAGACAGAAGCTAGCTGGTGCTGTCTCATTGACTTAAGCTTTGCTTTACTGTTTATGCCCCCAATAAGTTTGTTTGCATACAGAGGAACCCAAAACATTAGAGAGCTCTCAGCCGATTGTCCACCCAATCAATCAGTTTAATAAGGGACATAAGAAAGGACTGCTTCAGAAGCTTAAGAAATGGTCTACAAAAGAAACCCAAACAAAAATATAAAAGTACCAGTTAATTAATTATGAACCCAAAATATGATAAAACCAAGAAGCAAATCCAAGAATAAGAAACTGAGTAGAAGAGAGGATAGCTAGTCACATCAAGAGCAAACTAAAGTACACAAAAGTCAAAAACGCAAGAACAGAGAAAATGGAAACAATCAGAACGACAAAGGAAATACAAACAATGGTAAGAGTCAACTCAAGGCAAGTCACAAACGAACACTGGGTGAAATGTGTGGTCCTTCAGAACTGACTCCAGAGGAAAGGGTCAAATTGCAAGAGACTGACTCCCCATTTACAGAATGCAGATAGCGCTGAAGAATCACTTCTCCAAACCTCTCAGCTCATGTGGCTGAGATCGTTTTTGTCCCACTTAGATGAGTATTTTCTATTAAAGAACTATTGAAGCTACCTTTTCCACAATACTTTATTATAAAATTCAACCATAAAAATCTAATGTTGGCCTGTTATCTTTTTTATTATTATTTAGGAAGTCATGACTAAAACAGTCTCAAAGTCATATAGTGCATATGGAGATTAGTTGAATAATGATGTTGGGGGAGTCTAATCAATGTCTTAGGCTATATTAAAATATTTATGACAGGAATAAAACATATTAATATAAAAGATTCTGAAAAAAGATAGAATGTTTATATAATAAGAAAACATGAACTGTGTTCTTAAGTATCAAATAAGTGTAGAAACTATATTTAAATATTGAAAAATTAGAACATAAAAGTCAAATTTTCCAAATAAAAAACATATCACAAGCAAAATAAAAAATTGCTAATGAGATAAAATATGTAACAAAAGGGCAAGTTCCATAATACTTAGCTATTAAAAATATATTTTCCAAAGCCAAACTATGCATTTGAAGCCATCAAAGACGGCTCCTTTTTTAAAAAAATATGCAATAGGCTTCTGAACACTTAAAAGGATCTCATTCTCATTCATCACAGACATGCAAATTCAATGCTCATGCAAACTGTCATGCTAGCATGTATGGAGAAGTAACTACTACTCTGGCATGTGTTTTGGTGGTATATAAATTACTGTAACAATAACAATGTACTAATAATAACAACAACAAAATGAAATGAACATAGCAAGAAAAGTCAAATATGAAATTAATATTAATAGTTAATAATAGTGAAAAATACTGGGAATAATCTAAATATCTCTCTGAAGGGAACTGGTTTTAAAATCAACATGAAATACTCAAATATGGAATGCTATGTAAGCATTGAAAGACAACAGGCAGCTTGTTGTTAAGTGAAACCCATTAAGATAAAACTAGTGTATCACATATACATGATTTGGGGGATGCAAAATAACAGTAACTTTTATTAAATATATCCTATGTGTAAAGTTTCCGACCTCTGGAGAAAAATTTAGAAACTTTCCTGATCACTCAATAAAAACACAATTTTATAGCAACAATATCTACTAACCAAGGGAAAAGAGCTCTTTGGGACAATAGTGGCAGTCTGTTGTGGGAGTAACCAACTGCTCTCTGAATGATTACTGGAAGGAACTCACTTCTGGGATTGTAAAAGGCTGTGCTGAGCAGGTCCTAGGGAAACTTCTGCTGTTATTTGCTGCATTGACACAATATGCTCATCTATTTGCCTTCTACATAACTGTGTTTACACTTACAAGTTCGTACTGCTGCCAACTCTGTTGCATTCTGAAGTGTTCGAACTTAACCACAGAGACTCATAATGGATTGAAGGATATGAGTGAATGATTGTTAAATGCCCAGTCATAAATGGAATATCTATATCACCTCCTCCAAGGCTCAGGGAACATTACAGAAGAAGAGGCAGAAAGAATGTAAGAGCCAGAGTTGCTGTGGGACAATGATCTTATGTTGTTTTAATAAAATGCTGATTGGCCAGTAGCCAGGCAGGAAGTATAGATGGGGTGACCAGGCAGGAAGTATAGGCAGGGCAACTAGGACAGGAGAATTCTGTGAAGAGGGAAGAGTCAGTCTGCAGTTGTCACAGAGGAAGCCAGACACAGAGGAAGCAAGATGAGAATGCCCCGCTGATAAAAGGTACCAAGTCACATTCTAACTCAGACAAGAATTATGGGTTAATGTAAGATGTAAGAAAAAGTTAATAAAAAGCCTGAGCTACAAGACCAACCAGTTTATAATTAATGTGGACCTCTGTGTGTTTCATTGGGACTGAACGACTGCAGGACCGGGTGGGACAGAAACCTGTCAACACAGAGGCAGATGGGGTTCATGGAATACCAATTTCTGGATATGGTAGTTGGCCTTTACATATTGGACTTTCTCTCTAACCACACATTTGATTTTTAATTAATTAACTGGCTTTTGTACATTCATGCTGTGGGACAATGGTCTTGTATTGTTTTAATAAAACTCTGATTGACCAGTAGACAGGCAAGAAGTAGAGTCTGGGTGACCAGGCAGGAAGTAGAGGCAGGATGACAAGAACAAGAGAATTCTAGGAAGAGAATGGGATGAGTCCATGGTCATCACTCAGACACAGAAGAAGGAAGACAAAAATATCTCGCTGATAAAGGTACCAAGAGATGGGGCTAGCACAGACAAGAATTATGGGTTAAAATGTAGAAATTAGTTAACAAGAAGCCTGAGATAATAGGTCAACCAGTTTATAATTAATGTATGCCTCTGTGTGTCTTCTTTGGAACTGAACGGAGTCAAGAGATGCCATGGAGTCATCAGAGGAGAAAGACACGAACTGCCAGCTGGAACCTTGCCAGTAGGCCACAAGCCTCATGATAAAATATAAAATAATGAAAATGGGTTAATGCTAGATGTAAGAGCTAGCTATCAATATGCTTAAGTGATTGGCCAAGCAGTGATTTAATACAGTTTCTGAGTGATTATTTCAGTTCTGGGCAGCTGGGAATGAACAAGCAGCCTCCTATTAACACATTCAGAAACCTTTAGTTGTTATAGTCTGTGACCCCTACCTTGGATAATGGTATGCCAGGAAGAAAGAAAGAAAGAAAGAAAGAAAGAAAGAAAGAAAGAAAGAAAGAAAGGAAGGAAGGAAGGAAGGAAGGAAGGAAGGAAGGAAGGAAGGAAGGAAGGAAGGAAGGAAGGAAAGAAAAATCCCATCAGGTCATTAAGTTTTTCATCTGATGCACCTTGTAAACCTGAACCAACAGAAAAAGGAAAACCAAGAAGAAATGAGGAAGACCCCACCCACTGATCCTCCTTGTAGCCCAAGCTCTTGAAAAGCACATAGATAGAATGTCCCCCCAAAGCCACAGCTAACAAATTGCAATATAGATATTTTTGCCAGTTGGATTTATTCTACAGATGTTTCTTTAAAGATTTGCTGTTGAAAGATCCAACCCACTCCTGAATTTTGAAAAAGGAAAAAAAAAACCTTCAGCAGTATTCAAAGTGACAACTAATTAGGTCCAAGGTGCAGCTGAACACTTGGAGAGGTACACATCACCCGTGTGAATACTGAGTATTCATTAGAAATGGAATTTCCATGGCTGCAAAAGGGCATGCATGTCACAGGAGTAAACTACCTTGTGCACATTTGTAAAACACTTGCAAGATCTTCCCTCCTGAGGGAAAGATAAAATGGCGTAAGTAATGTGCTTCCCAACCATGTGCTCAGACAACACCCTCTTCACTGAAGGCAGAAACCCATGAGCTTGATGCATGCTGCTCCCATCTCTGCGACCGTCTTCGTGATGCATCCAAATTTGCTTTTCCTTTCTGTGTAAATTAGGCCCTAGCCCTGTGGGATTCATTTTTCCTAAAGGCTGCTTTGAAAACCAAGTTTGGAGGCCTATAAGATGGCTCAGTGGATAAATTACCTCCCACCAAGCCTGAGGACTGAGATTTGATCCCCAGAACCCACATAGTAGAAGGTGATAACCAACTCCTGAAAGCTGTCCTCTCACCTCCACAAACACACTGTCTTGTGTGTGCGCATACACACACACATGCGCACACACAGACACACGTGCACATGAGTAAAGTGAAGGTAATTAAAAAAAACAGTGAGTGTGGACAGCTAGAGATGAAAAGATGATGTGACTACTGAGGTCATTCTCACATAAAACTCGTTTCTCGGTGCAGATCTGTCATCAGATTGCTGTGCCTGCTGCTCTCCGTTCCTGCCACCCTCTTGGTTTGTCTTAGTCACCAACTCCCCTTGGAACAAATGTCAGCATGGCCAAAAAGACAAAAAAATCTTGGCATTATCACAAATTATAATTGCAGCCTCAGAGACCTTCAGGACCCTACGCAGTATACCATGAGAACTAAATGTCTATGAAGATTTCTCCAAACACAGCGCACGGCTGGAACAATATAAAATTCACCTTCTGGTAGATATGCACATTGCAGGCCCACTGCATCAAACTAGAATATAGGATATCCCAAGAAATGCACATCGCTTTCCAGGAACAACCCCACCACCACCACCACTACCACCAAGACAGTTAAAAGATGTGGCTGTCCTTTTAACAAGAGCCTCAGAAGTGAGAAATGTTTCCAAACTGTCTTCATTTTTATTAGCAAGTTAGCTTTGTGACCTTTCCTTTTCCTTTCATTTTATATTATTTTTTGCACAGTTATCCTAGACATTCCTGGAGTAATGAGTTTCAGAACCTGTGTGTCAGCATGACTTTCTGGGATTTGTACCAAATGTGCACACACACCCCCCTGCCACAACAAACTCTAGATTCCACTTCCAAGGGATTTGGTAAAGAAGTGGCATTCAGTTACCTGCCAGTGTGGGGCTTTGCGCACCAGGCACTCAATAAATATCTGTTGACTATAAAATTTAACTGGCTTAATCCTTTTTATAATCTTGATAGTTTTATGATTCTATAATATGTCTTTCTCTTCGTATAGTTACACTGAAGACAGTTACTCTTTAGATCCTAGGCATTTGAAGGTTTGCTGCATGAAAGACTTTCTGTTGAAAGCTGAAAAGTGGAGGAAGGTGTTCCACTTTGCAGACTAAATCTGCTTCCTCCCCCCGCCAGGACTCTCCCAGGGGAGTTGGCAGCTCACTACCCATCCATCAGTCCAGCCACTGGAGAAGTCTCTTCCAGGCAGATGTTACACCCAAGATAAGATAAAAAAAAAAAAAAAAAAGGTGGAAGCTTTTGGAGCTCCCTGAAAAGCCAGACAGACCTTGTGTCCAGAAAAGCCTATAAGACTCTGTGCAGGCATCCAGGATACAATAACAGATGGCATGCAACAAGGAAAAGGATACAAGAGTCACAAGATGTACCAGGGTGGGCTTGGAGTACTGAGGTAGCAACACTTTAGCAAGTCATCCTGAAACTGGAAGATGGATATGCCAGGAGGAAAACAGGATAGAGAAACTCCAGATGGGGTTGATAATATATGGTGACATTCTAGAAACAAATGTAGTTGAGGCTAGCTCACAGTTGAGTGTAAATGATGCACTTATCATGCCAAGGTATGGTCCTTGCACACAGTTTAGAAGCCGTTCATTTTTATTTCTCATTGATATAAGTGAAGAAAAAACAGCTAATAAATTTTAAGTGGATAATTTCATATGGTTTATAATGAAAACTAATTAAGCTCCTCTAACAAATTAATCAAGAAACATTCAGCAGTGTGGTGATGGCACATGCCTTTAATCCCAGCACTTGGGAGGCAGAGGCATGTGGATCTCTGTGAGTTTGAGAGCAACCTGGTCTATAAGACCTAGTTCCAGGACAGGCTCCAAAAAAAAAAATGCATTCACAGTGTGCTTCATAACCTAACTGAAACCAAGATTTGCATGACCCTGTGTGTGACCGGCATCAGTAGACTATGATGTAGCTAAAAACTGGAAATGTTTATGTTGGGAGGTTGGAGTTAGAAAAGCTTCAAATGTGGCAGTATTTAGGGCTGGAAATCATAAAGATTAAATCCTTATCTAGTAGAGAAAATGAATCAAATCAAGAAGCTAAAGTTTAGGTGTGTACAGGTAGTAGAAGTTAGAATGGACACGTTCGGGGAGATGAGCTATGGGTTTCCACTATAGAGCTTATGGAATTAAACACTTAAAGTTTCATGCATATTTTACCACAAACCATATCGATGACCAAAAAAAAAAAATTAAAATAGTTAGTGGCTTTTGATCTTCATCTAAAGACCACACCCTATCCTCAGTCCTCAGTCCTATCTCTTTAAAAACTCTGTATCATCCAAGATGGTTCACTTTCCACAGAGAAGGGGCTGCCTGCAGTGTTTCTGGGAAACAACACTATTTGAACTTCCTCAGCAGACAGAGGAAGCAGCCAATGCTTGACTTTCTGTGGCTCTGCTCTGACAAGAATGGGCCTGCTGAGTATCATCTCTTCTCAAAATTCTGCCCTTGTGTGTTTGTGGAACTAAAAATTGTGTCTAATTTTCACACAAACCCACCTTCTGTGTCCCTTGTCAGGCTGATATACTCCTTGTGACTTGATTATGTGATTTGGCCAAAGTTAAATTATCTTCTTCCCTATTTCCCCAGCCCTTAGCTATCAAATTGCTTCTAACAACTCAAATCCCATTTCTGTGTGGAAACTGCTCTTGACCCTTTTGGGAGGGAGTGATTGATCCTCTTCAATACCATGTATTTTAGTGGCCTTCCAGCTTCTTGAGAAATAGACCAGGGACACTATGTTACTTCAGTTTTTTTTTCTTTTCACTACAGTAGAAGACAACAAAAGCCTGTCAGAAACAACCCATGGGGGAAAAAAGGAAAAAAAAAAAACAACTTTATTTTGGCTCACAGTTTCAAAGGGCACAGTCCATTATGGTTGGGGAGGTGTCTTAGAGTTTACCACAGTAAGATTGTGCGACCAGGGCCTCCTTGTTGACAAGATGAAGAAAGTTCGACTGGCGGTAAGGCCTGCCCACAACCCTCAAGCTGTACTCTTATTGGCTCATACCCACCAGCTGACCTTTCCATTCCAAAGGTTCCAAAACAGCACCACCACTAGGGACCAAGTGTTCAAACACATAATCCTGGGGGGGAGGGGGGCGTGTGATTTCATATTTAAATCATGACCAATACAAAATGTGGCATCATTTGCTTATAGTTCGTAGGCTAAAACAATTATCCAAAACTCCACCTCCTCCCACCAAAAAGCAATAGAACACCGCTTCCCAAAATTGCATTTTTCCATTCCCACTCCTCAATAACCTGCTGTCTATGGCTTTGCTTTCTTTCTTTTATGATTTTTATCATCTCTAGAAGTATCTCTAAACCCCTCCTTAGTTTGTTCTGCCTTGAATTTTATATGAATGTATTCCTACCTTGTCTGTGTTTAGTTTTTCTCTGTCACAGTTCTTGAGACTTGGCTATTGTTGCACATAACTGTCAATAATTTTGGTCATCACACAGTGTCCAATAGTCTAAAGACACTACGAGTTTTTTACAGTTTCCTACTGTGTCTTGAGAAGTGTTGTTAACAATTTTTAGGATGATTTGCATCAGTACACACTTTCATATATTAGGGTACATCTCAGGGGTGTGTGTGTGTGTGTGTGTGTGTGTGTGTGTGTGTAAGAGAGAGAGAGCATTTAAGATTTCTCTGGAAAACGGGGTGGTTCTTAGTAATATTGATAACTAATAATGCATTTTCAATTTTAATCCCAGAATTACTGAATCAGGGCCTCTCAGAGTGAGACCCAGCAGTCTCTGTTTCAGCCATCGTGCCCAGCGATTCTAACGCGCACTTGGATTTGAGAATTTTAGATCTAATGGGCTTGTCAGTTCTGCAAGAATGTTCTCTTCATATATATCATTGTGTTCCTTAAATGAGAGTCGTGACATCTTTCTGGTAAAGCTAAAGCCTTTGCAAAGAGACAGTGACTCAATTTATTGTAGTGATGCTCCATTCAAACAGCGATAGCTCAGTGTCTTCTGTGATTTACCCACCATCTAATTCTCTATACTGACTTTCAGTCTTGCTTTGTACTTAAGTTTCTGTCCAAATGTGGCTCTTGTAAAACAGCATATTGCTTTCTTTTCAAGTTCAGTTTTACAGTTTTGTAATTGATGGGTTTAGTCCTCCTGCATTCTTTACTGATCTATTCAAAGTAGCTTTTATATTTCATATGCCATTGACACTGACTCTTCTTTTTTAAAAATATTTTATCCTTTCCTGTTTCTTTGATTTCGGAGAGGTTTATTTTTCCTCTCTTCGTTTTTGCATTTGCTGCCTCGTAGTTTTGGTGTTTAGCCTCAAAATTTTAACATGTGTTTTTATTTTTAAAAGTCTAAATTTAATTGACATTTGCATTCGGAAGAGTGGAAAAAGCTTATGATATTTAAATGTTAAATGGCACTCCTGGCGTGTTCTTTTCATCGATGACTCCCATGTTCAACTGTTTTTAATCTGCTTTAAGATGGACATTTAGTATTAGATCATTTTATTTGTTGTTCATGTTTAGATACCAGACAGTTTTTTTTATCCCTTGCTATGATATTTCTTTGAAAATCAGGTCTGCAGAAGTCCATTTCCTTTCTCACAAAATTTATCATGTAGGGGTCGCTGGGAGAAGATTTGGAGGTGGGAAACTGCCTAGTTCTTCCTATTTTTAAACGACATTTTGCTGTCTAAACAAATCTAAAATGGGGGGGTGTATTTTGTTTTGTTTTTTATCTGTAGAAATTTTAAACCCATAATCCTGAGTGCTGATGGTATAACTCAATATTTGGGCCCTTGCCTAAGTCCAGTTGCCACTGCTACAAAGGAAGAAAGAAAATGATGCTCTACTGTCTCATGTCCATATTGCTGGGGAAAACTCCGATGTCGTTTTTTTTTTTTTTTCCCGTTTGCATGCCTTTCTTTCTCTGCATCCGTTTGTTTTGTTTTGTTGCCCTCTTAGTTTCTAGGTCTCGATTTCCCTTAACACAACCAAGAATTTGTTGGGATGCCTGAATCTAAGAACCTATCTTTTAATAAAGATAGCAATTCAATTTGACAGACTTCATATAATTGTAACTATTTTGGAAACACTCATTTTCTTTTCAAATATTGTTTCTCCCTTATTCTTTATATTATCTTTTCTAGTAATCTGGTGGTGTGAGATTATCTTACCTCACCCCAATAGTTCTTCATTTCTTTTATATTTTCATTTTTTATATTTTTTACAGACTTTATTTTTCTTTAGCCATCCTTTGATAATCCTAGAATCCCCATATCTGTGGACCTTCATCTATTGTTGTTATTTTTTGGTTTTGTCTTTCTTTTTAATTCTTATTCTTGGTGGATTGCTTTTTCCATATTATTGAGTGAATGTATTTATATTTGGTATGTGTGGTAAGGGAAAGGAAAGGGGAAGGGAGGGGGAAAGAGAGGGAGCAGAGGGAGAGAATATACTGATTCCAGATGTCCCATGAAACTTTACACATACTAATTTGTATGTGTCCTGGGCTTAAACAGAGTTTGAGTTTGCTTCTGCCAGGCATCTGTGGGCAATACCAATTTAGGAGCCCTTAAAACAGTGGTTCTCAACCTGTGAGTTATGATCCCTTTGGGGTCACATATCAGATATTCCTACTATAATCCATAACAGTAGCAAAACAACAATTATGTAGTAAGTAGCAGCAAAATAATTTTATGGTTGGGGTCACCACACCATGAGCAATTGTATTAAAGGGTCACAGCGTTAGGGAGGGTGAGAACCACTGCCTTAAACTACCATACAGATGGTGCTGAAACGTGGTTGGAAATTCTCAGAAGAAATACTTTGAAATACATTCCATCCTCATCTTTCCCCGTTATCATCTCATGATATGAGATCAAGTATGCTGTTCATAGTATGTTTTCAGGAAAGCTGTCTCTGTCTGCTGATATCACTCTGAACTGTGTAACTCTTAAATAATAGAAGTAAACTGAAGAAAATCTGAAGGCTGTTTTATTGTAGTGTTGGGTAAATAGTTAACCTTTGCTAGCATTCGAGGGAACACAATGCAGGGTGTTTGCTTATCGAGTAAGTTTTGGGGCATTGCCTGAGGAGGCAATGGCTGATAAATTGATTTCAGAATACTTAGGCTCCAAAGCACAAAAGTCCCAACTCTATATTAAGCATATACAGGTCAGTTAAAATTCAAAGATATAGAAATTTGGATGTAGGTGTACTTGACCATGTGTGTGCAGGCAGAGTGGAGTTCTGTGATTCTCAGCAAAAAGAAGAAGAAGAAAGATAAGGTTTCAAAATCTGCTTAGCAAAGAACCCCCAAGTGTCTTCCATGTGAAAATAGGAAGGGCAACTTTGTGCTTGCACAGATATGCAAAAGAAATAGCACAGAAGGATGCTCGGGAAGCTGAAACCATGCCACCTTTGGAGTCACTAGCTGGTGAATATTTTCCATTGTATGCCTATTTAATCTGAGTTTTAGCCATGAAAACATAGTATTTATATGGGATAAAAGGAAGACGCCTGCATTGCTGGTGGGAGTGCAAACTGGTACAGCCACTTTAGATATCTGTTGGCGATTTCTCAGAAAATTAGGAGTACTACACAGTGGGAAAAAATAACAACATCTTGAAATTTGCGGGCAAATGGATAGATCTAGAAAACATCATATTGAGTGAGGTAGCCTAGACCCATAAAGACAAATATAATATGTACTTACTCATAAGTGACTTTTAGATATAAAGCAAAGAAAAACCAGCCTACAATTCACTATCCCAGAGAACCTAAACAACAAAGAGGACCCTAAGAGAGACATACATAGATCTAATCTGCATGGGAAGTAGAAAAAGACAAGATCTCCTGAGTAAATTGGGAGCATGGGGACCATGGGAAAGGGCAAAGAGGAGGGTAAAGAAAGGAGGGAAGCGGATAAAAATATAGAGCTCAATAAAAACAATAAAAAAGAAAACACACTAGAAATACAATAGTTATAAAGGCAGAAGAAACGTCAGAGAGTAAAGGCATGAACCCCACTCCCTGGCTTCTGCACAGCCCTCCACACCTTCAGTCCTGTGTCTGTAAAATGGGGAGAAGAATGTCTACTCACTGGATTTTGAGAATTGTCATCATAACTGCAATAAAGTTGACCACATAGCAAAGACATTGTTTTTATCAGACGCCTTTTGATCTTGCAAGATTATTTACCTTTATCTGTAACCGGATTTTAATCAGGATTCTCCTCCTTATTCCCGGGGTGGGGGAATGTTCTGCAGGATCTTAATCCCCCTGTGCTTTAAGTTTTTGAATTTATGAAATATAATGAACACCACCATCATCCAGTCGTCTCACTGATATTTGTTGGAGTTAGGTAATTGTTGTTAATTACTTAAAGTATGTTAATGGTATTGTGTTGCATTTAAGTGAGTCTTTCTAGTTTATAATGTATCCTAAAATATTTATGAATAAACATGTATTAGACTTGCTTCAAAAAAGGGAGAAGTGTGGAAGGGAGGGCATGAGGCAGGAATGGCCTTGAGTCAACAATTGTCATAATTGAGCCATGGATATAAGGGGCTCATTGTGTGACTCTCTCTCCTCCTTCGTGTAGTATTGGATTTTTTTTCCTGGTTAAAATAGTATATTTTGGATTTGTTTTTCCAAGAGATTATGGTTGGGTAAGAATAAAACATCTTTCCTTAGCAGGTGTCACCATTACGCAATGCCTGACTGCAGGTCACCAGGGGAAGAGCCGGTGGTGTGGTCATGGCTGGAGTCACATCGTTGTTTTTATTGGCCTTAGATGAATGACCCGGAACAAAGGCTCGAAAGCTGGGAAGTGGATTTACTGATACATACGAGGAAAATGGTTTGGTTATTTTAAATAAGAGTTCTCCTAATTAAAATCTCAAGGTTTTGATGTCTAGGAAGAACACCAGCCCCCACAGGCTACAGAAACTGCAAAGTTCTGACACCTGACATTCATGGCTCTCAGCCACAAGCCAAACTCGGGATGATGGAGGGAGCGACTCTCTGTGTGTTAAATGTCAGCAGCCATTTTGCCTCCATTTGGAGCGTTCAACTTTGAACGCCAATTAAGCAGGACCAAGCATGGCAGGTGCTTTCTTCTCCCTTTGCAAATGTCTTTTTCTGACCAATTATCTCCTCTACGTTTAACCTGGAAGAGCCGACGGTGACTCTCAGCTATTTGTGTGTGGTCAGTTCTGTCAGAGGAGCAGAGACTTAGGAGGGCTGCCTAAAAAAGTTCGCCTCTTCCCCCCCCCCCCCACTTCCCACCTCTGTCTCCATGGAGATGAGGTCAGAGGCCACAGGGAGCTCACAAAGAGCCAGCAGCTGAGAATGAGAAGGCTCACTCAGAGAGCTCAGCTGAGAGCTATAAACTCCTTTACAAAGACCAGCTGAGTCCGTTGGCCTCCGCATCTGGGGCGCCTTTTACACTAATAAATAGGGGAGTTTGGGGGGTTTTGTCTCTTAGGGCGTAACGGGGGAGAAGAGGTGCAGCTGAGTAAAAAGCAGGTTTGTCTTCACAGTGAAGCTTACTCTGTCGGTGAATGGGGAGCTAATGTGCAAATATGAAAAAAAAAAAAGCCCGTAAGAAGTGAATTGAATCCCTTTAAATAAGAGTGTGCAGCGAGACAGCGTGCGAGGAACAGAGCGAGTCTCCCCAGCTTAATCTCTGTTCTTTCAGGCTGGCCAGATCACACCCTTTGACAAGAATAAAATAAAATACACGAACATCTTCATTGTACTCTGTCAGCTATCGTCAGCTATACGTGATTTTGTCTGATGGAACATCACTTAATGCAATTCCACATTGCTGGATAGAAAGAAAAAATAAAAAGACAAATCTGAAGCTATAGGCTGTGGGTCCTACTCCATAAAAAATGTCATGAGCTAAAGTATCGTTTACTGTGGCTCCTTGATTTTCTTGAACTGCCGCCACTCTGTCACGATTTTTCTTTTCTTTTTAAATATTTACTTTAGGACTAGCGATGAGGCTTAGCCTAGCATGGGTGAGACTCTGAGATCTAGCCCGACCATGGTAAAAGGGGGATGGGCGAGCTCGAAGAGGGAGAGAGGAAGGGAGGGAGATAATTCATTTACTTTCTGTGGCTTGAGAAGAGGCACAGCTCAAGAATGTCAAAGGCTTCACGGTTTTTATTTATTGTACCATTTTATTCGTTAGCAGCTCGACATTTATTGAAACATTATAAAGTGTAAGTTGAGGTTTGAGAAAGCCCAAGCAAGTCCTTATTAAAGGAAGAACTGTAGAAGCTGGCGTTTCCATTTTTGATATACTTTTCTCACCGCACGTCTTTAAAGCCCACAGTTTATAAAGTCCGTGTTACTCCCAAGTATGTTTGCAGAATTTCGTCATTTCTCTTACATTAAACAAGTCTGTTGTTTTTTAAGTCACCAGTCAGGCAAGCACTCCGAAGTTTCCAGAATGTAGTTTCGGCGCGAACACCGGGCCCACACTGTCTCTAGGGGCTCTAGATTCTCTCTTTCCTCCGGTCTTTGGCCGCGGCTTTCCCTGCCACCCTCTCCTTTGTCGGGCAGGCCTTTCTCATGTCTGTGCGGAGCCCTCTCTGTTCTGGGCTGAGCTCTGATTCCACTTCCCTCTGCTCTCAGAAGGGAAACAGAACATCGTGTTCTCAGGCCGCCCAGCACACATGCCTCAGGATGCTGCCAAGTTCACAGCTGACCAATTGGCCTACTTTAGAGGACTTGCGCTTAGAAAATTTACAACCTTTATTCCCACTGCCCATCCTCACCCTCGTCCCTGTGAGCGCAAGAAAGACTGTGTCAAATGTACTGATAAATCAAGGGCCCTTTGGTTTTGTTGCAACAAAACGGGCAGGCAACTCCTCTCTGCTTCCGTGGCTTGCAGCCCTGCCACTCACTCCCGAGTAACCGGGAATCACAGAGCGATGCGATCCACACAAAGACATCTGGAAGCAGCTGCCTCTGAATGCATAACTTCTTTCTAAGGAAATATACTGATGAGATGAGAGGCTCCTCAGTCTGGGGGACTTCCCATCCTTTAATTTCTTTCCCAAATCGGACTCAGGCAAACTGGCCTTCTTCCCATTTAGAAGACAGGGCTTGCGCTCGGCCTTTTCCACTGAGGTCCGGATAGGCTGGTTTGGTAGGTGGAAGTACATTGAGCACCCTTGATTAACTTTTCAATAGATTCAAGATCAAGTAAGAGCAAGGATTTAATATTACTAGAGTTTTACTTTTTTTTTAAAGAAGAATAAAGAAATTGTTTTCTCTTGAAGCCACTGATTTCTTTTATTATTTATTTGATCTGGTTCATTAAAATATATTTTCTGTTAAGGGCAGACCCAGGGACTTATGAAGCTGGAAAAAACATGGCACCTTTGTTATGAGCAGGGGTATAAAATTAGCTTCAAGAGTGAATAACCATTTTTAAATGAGTAAAGAAGTCACAACTTCCCACAAATAATAAAAAGCACCCAGAAAATGGAATAAATACTATCATTGGCGTTAAGTAACAAGCATCGTTCCTGTTGGGGTTTAAGTGTTGGACTCACTTAGAACATTTTTGTGATCTGTTGAATTAGGAGCGGTGGGGCTGCGTCCCCAGCACCCGGCCACCCGCATGGCTAGCTTATGCCCCGAAATAATTACACGGAAACTGTATTCTTTCAAACATTGCCTGGCCCGGCTAGGTCCAGCTTCTTATTGGCTAGCTCTTACATATTGTTCTAACCCATTTCTAATATTCTGTGTAGCCCACGAGCTGGCTTACCAGGGAGGATCTTAACCTGCGTCTGTCTGGAGCGGGAGAATCATGGCAGTTTCTTTATTATTACAAGACCCACCTCCATCAGTGATCCTTTCTCCTCTGTTCCTTCACGGTGAGAACTCTATCATAACGCTGTTCTGTGTAGAGAGAAGAGGCGATCTCGCCTTTCTTCTGGAATAGTGGATGGAAATATGGGGTTTTTGTTATTGATGCATTAGAACAGGTCCTTTGGCTTCGGAGCTTACTAGCATGGCACAGCTGAAACAGTCTACTGCTCTGTTTCCAATAAAGGAGTGCTTCATTGGAAAAGTTCCTTTGATCTCTCTGGGCAGAGTTTCAGGTGCCCCCTTGGCCACAACTTCAGTGACGGCCTGGGCCTGTTGCGTGACCTCCGTGGGAGAACAGGGCACAAAACACTTGTGGCTGAACCTGGGTCTGGAGGCCCTTGGCAGAGTGGTACACGTCTCGCTCCAAACCCTTCTTCTGTGTTGGTGCCAAAGGTGGATTCCAGACTCTTGGACGGAACAATATGGAACAGGGAAGCAAAGTGGATGAAATGCTGGGAACCCACAACCACGCTCAGGGCATCAGGACTGATCCTTAAGCAGGAAAGTGCACTTTGTACCTGTCCTCCCTTCCCACATCCCCGAGGAGGGCACGGAGGACCTGGGATGGAGACCGTGTGAGAGCTGCATCGGGGAATCCTCTTCTCTCTTCCGTGTGGCTTGTATACTGGACATTTCTAAAACTGGACATGGAACGGGATTCTCTAGACGAAATGACTTGTACTTCATCTGAAAATTTTAAGCTCCAAATGACAAAGATTTTATCTGCCTGTTTCACTACCACATCCTCATTATTTATTTGAACAAGTAAGAAGATTTCTGCTGAATGGTCTCTGTTTGAGGCAGGGACCAAAATTAGTTAGCAAGATCTTTGTTTTCCGGGGTTAAAACAGGGTGGCCAACTGGGAGCCACTAGCTATTGCTTGCTTTGGGTTCTCTCTGGAGATACTTGCTTTCCCATCCCCCGAGTCCCTCCCCTTCGGGGGAGGGCCACAGTGCAGAGTTGAAGCATTGCGTCATCCTCAGTCACTTGGCATTCAGGGTTAATTACTGCCCAAACAGCCAAATGTCAAGGCTTTTAGCCTGAGATTCTTCTAGTTGGGCTACAAAGTCTAAACTTTTTCAGAGTCAAAAAGGTTTTGACCCCTTCTTTTAAGCCCAAAGTTGATGATATTAAGGGAATAATCTTGAAAACATAAATGTGTTTTTTTGCTCCTGCAGGATGTTGAGATGCTCCTTTTTGGAGACATAAGGAAAAAATTAGAAGAGTCAGCCTAGCTGGTATGAGGGTTATTTGGGGGTATTCCTGATGTGAGATGTCTCTATATGCTGTGAATATGTTTTATTACTCTTGATTAATAAAGTAACTGATTTGGCCAATAGCCAGGCAGAATAGAGCCAGACAGGAAAGCTGAATTGAATGCAAGGAAAAAAGGGGGCAGAGTCTGAGAGACACCAGCCAGCCACTGAGGAAGCAAGACATATAGAAAATGAAGTAATGCCATGGCCATATGGCAATACATAGATTAAGAGAAATGGATTGATTTAAATTGTAAGAGATATTTAATAATAAGCCTGAGCTAATAGACCAAACAGTATATAATTAATATAAGTCACTGAGTGGTTATTCGGAAATTGGCAGGTGGGAGAAAAACCTCCATTACATGTCCCCACTAAGTAAACCTGCAAAATACATTCAGACCACACAAAGCTCATAGATAATACCAGGCCTTCTCTCTCTCTCTCCCTCCCTCTCTTTCTCTTCCTCTCTCTCTCTCTCTCTCTCTCTCTCTCTCTCTCTCTCTCTCTCT
>NW_026067997.1:7641828-7650029 GCF_014885135.2 Alexandromys fortis
GCCCTTTTCCTAGTCAACAGAAGAATATCACAGTTCATCGTAGGGCAAAAGTGACAGAGGCTCATTTTTTTGGTCTCTTTTGTGAAAGTTCCTTGTTGATGAGACAATTTCTTAATGGTTCTGCCTCCTCTATCCCCACAGTGGGATGAAGATTTTTAACCTAGGCATCTTAGGGGGATACAAACATTCAAACTGTGGCAATAAGCTTTGGAATTTTTCTCGTCTCCTACTCACTGCCCCATCATGTCCTGTGTCTAATAGCATGACACCGATACCTGGGATTTCCACGTGTCAGGAACACTGGGAACCCTGTATGCTGTGATAAGGCAAACTCAAAGACCAAGACAGGCAAAACCATCTTCCAGGAAGACCTTGACACTGGCTTTGGGCTGAGCACCAAGTGGGAGCTTCAAGAACACTTACTGAAACACCTCAAGCACACTGGATCTTAATATAACTGCCTAGACAGGAATACAAAAGGCACACCTCTACTCCCCCTGTTGTTAGTCAGCACATTACCCATTGCTCCACATAAAGCCCTTTTTCTCAGAGGTGTTTGTTGATAAATGAAACACAGCCCACACCTTGGAGGAGATGATGAAATTCATTAGAGAGAATGGGTAGTATAATTGTGTAACCAGTTAACACAAGAGCTGCAGAAGGATCTTGCATTTATTTTTAGCTCAGAGTTCTACTGGTCCGAAAACTGGATGTAGTGCAAGTAGGTGATCTGCTTAGGATCTCACAGGGCTAAAGCTAAGTGTCAGGCAAGCTGCACCCTCATCCGAAATTGAGATTACATCCCTTGGTCAGGTGGTTGGGACAGATTCAGTTCCTTGGGATTGCAGACTTAAGTTCCTTACTGGTTGTCAGCAAGAAAGTGTTCTAAGATCCTATGTAGATAGAGGCTGCTAGTTCATTTCCCAGCTACCCAGACCCAAAATAATCACTCAGAAACTGTATTAATTACAACACTGCTTGGACAATAGCTTATGAATATTTCTAGATAACTTTTACATCTTAAATTAACATTTCTATTATTTTATTTATATTATTTATTCTATTATATTATTTTATATTTTTTCCACAAGGTTCATGGTTTACCAGTACCGATAGTTAGGTGTCTTTCTCCTCCAGCAGCTACATGGCATCTTGTTGACTCCATCTACTTTCTCCCAGCATTCAGTTTAGTTCTCCTGACTAGCTATATTCTGCCATGCCATAGGCCAAAGCAGCATTATTCATTAGCCAATAAAAGCAATACCTATACAGAAGGACTTCCTGTAGGGGAATGTGGTACAGTAGTGGTGTTGGGACATCCTGACTTATTGGGAAGCCAGGCTACCTAGAGCTGCAATAGGACAGCTCTGGAGGGATAGAGCCACAGTAGGACAGCTCTGGAGGCTGGAGCTGCAATGGGACAGCCCAGTCCTGGAGGAAAGGTTCCTGACTATTGGGAAGCCAGGCTACCTGAAGTTGGGGTGCAGTAGGGGATGGTATCTGCACAGGTTATAGGGATCCTGCTTTTCTCCTGGAGAGCCACTACAGCTGGGTTCTGCCCTGCTCCCTTCGGGGAGCGTCCTAGCAGAGCTATCTGCTTCTTCTCCAGCAGATAACTCTTCTTCTGCTAACACTCTGCTAAAGGGAGGCCCCTACAGAAATACAGCAATCTCCTCTGGCTCCCATGAAAAGTTGCTCAGTGATTATGTGGTTTCCTGCTCCAGCTGTCCCTTTACCCTGCACTTCCCACACCAATCCTAGAAGCTGTCCTGTGGACCATCCCATGTCCAAGCAAGTAGAGGGTATCTTCTTTGTACCCGACTCTTCTCACACTTCAAATCCCTTTTGAAATCTCCTGTTTTCAAAACACTGACCTAATTAGGCCACTCCCATCAAGGGGAATTCCCTGATTGATATCCACTGACTTGTGTGTGCAAAGCTCCCTTTGCCCTATGAGAATCATGGCAGCAATGGTTCATTGTATCAATGGCAGGATTCACACTCAGTAAATGAGGATTGTACAAGGGCCTGATTGAAATCATCTTGAAAGTCTGCTTGCTGTGCACATAGCAGGATCTATTAGTACCCAAAGGAAATGATGTATTAAAAGTGACTGTAAAGAGAGCTATGAGAACTCAGGAAAGGGACAAAAGCAATGGTATTTAATGGGATACAGTGGTTCTTAACCTTCCTAATTCTGAGACCCTTTAATACAGTTTCTCATGTTGTAGTGACCCCAAAGCATAAAATTATTTTGTGCTACTTCACAACTGTAAATTTGATACTGTTATAAATCATAATGTAAATAAATATATGATATGCAGGATATCTGATATGTAACCCATGTGAAAGAAACCTTTGGAATCCTCCCAAGGGGTCACAACTCATAAATTGAGAACTGCTGGTTTAAAAGAAATTCAAAGTTTGAGTTAATCAGAGAAGTGGGAGGCTTAAACATTGTACCACAAAAGTGTGGTTTATCTCTACCAGTGTATCCAGAGTCTTTGAGTGCATAAAGCATCCCATTTCTGAAGACTCCTACCCTAATCACTGATGAGCCAAGCTGATACAGGATTCCTCTCTGTATGCTTTGAATATGTTTTATTACCATTGGTTAATAAAGAAGCTGCTTCAGCCTATAGCAGGGCTGGAATATAGAATATAGCCAGGATGGAAGAGATACAAAGAGAGAGTGGGCAGAGTCAAGGAGACACCAAGTAGCTGCTGAAGGAGACAGATGCCTGATCCTTATCAGTAAGTCACAACTTCATGCCAATACACAGGTAAATAGAAATGGTTAATTTAAAATGTAAGAGTTAGTTAATAAGAGGCCTGAGCTAATAGGCCAAGCAGTGTTGTAATTAATATAGTTTCTGTGTAATTATTCACTTCAGGATGGCTGGGAAACAAACAAGCAATCTCCTCCTACACATGGTCATTGATTCATAGGTAATAGTTAATATTTGGAACCTGTAATAGTGACTCACTCCTGTAATGCCAACAGTCAGGGGGCTCAGGCAGGAGGATTACCATGAATCTGAGGCCAAGATGATTTCTTGTCTCAAAACAAAGGAGAAAGCCAGGTGTAGTGGTGCACATATTTAATGGCAGAGGCAGGTGGATTTCTGTGAGTTCAAAGTCAACCTGGTCTACATTGTGAATTCTTGGACAAATAGAGAAACATAGTGAGGCCTTGTCTTGTAAAACAAAATACATGAAACAAAAAAAGAACAAAAGAGAAGGGAATAAGATAAAAGGAAGAAAATGCAAACAAAAGACAGACAGACTAGCTGAGGTTGTATGTATGTATAATCTCAGTGTTGGGAACGGAAGAATTGTGAGTTTGAGGCCCTGAAATTCTGGACTACATGGTGAGACCATTTCTCAAAACAACAAAAAAAGGTGGGTTGATTGAGTGGTTATCAAATTTGAGATAGTAGTATAACCTTTACCTCTTGTTTATCATGTTCATATTCCACATGGATGAGAGAGTTTTAAAAACTAAAGTTGGAATTTTATAAAACATTTTGATATACATATCTATCCACACACATGCCCAGGAAGGAGATATGTACACCTCATTGTTGGTTAGTAGACTGACTTCTATTATCTTCACCCATTATTTCTGTGACTCATTCTACCCAACTTAGCTATTTTTGTACCACTGCAGTCATCCCTGTTCAAATGTATCACCATTTGGAAAAATAGATATAGATATTGGTAGATAAATGAAAGGTAGGTGATAGATACGTGGATAAATAGACAAGAAGGATAACAAAAGGTAGATGGATAGATAGATAGATAGATAGATAGATAGATAGATAGATAGATAGGATAGATAAGATAGATAGATACTAATTTTAGGGAATTGACTAATACAATTGCAGGGACTAATAAATCCAGTCTGAGGCAGCCAAGAAGCTCAAATTAACTAATAGCTAATGTGAATCACTTTTATAAAGTACTCACATAGCAACACCTGAATTAGTATTTGACTAAAAACCTCGGCAATTGTAGCCTATCCACATTGAAACATGAAAATAAGACAGTCATGGACACTCGGAACTAATCAAGCCCCTAGGAATTTTCCTTCAGCCAACATCACACAACCCAAGATGACCCAGCTACAATCAACCACTTTGGAATTATGCGATTTAATAAAATGGCTGTTGTCTTAAGCCTTTAAAATTGGGATAGCTTGTTGGGTATAATACAAGCATCAGCAGATTAAGAGGAATTGAACTCCTAAGCCCTGAGGTGGAGCAGCTAAGGAAACAGAAGCAAGATTTGAGTGTCACCCTCTGTGATGACAGCCCCAGTGACATCACAGCCAGCCTAGTGTTCAACATCCTTCAGGCATCCAGCAGACATTGATTTATCAACCTGTCCCCTCGAAAACACCTGAGTTCTGTTTGGAGAGCCAAGAACTAGACTCCCTATATGCCCTAAAAGTACAGGATTTTGATTACAAAACCAGCACCTCCCTCGACAGAGCAATTGATTCAAGAGAGGACATGTGGTCTCTGGCTCTTAAGGGTGACAAAGATGTTCTTTCTTTTCCGCCTTGCTGAGTGGCAGTGAGAGCATCACACTACTAGCTGCATGGGGCAAATATTATAACCATGTGCTCCGTTCAGAATCTCTTGAGTGCCAGAGCAGGGTCTCTACTGACCTCCTTCTCCAGCTGATAGAAATGAGGCCAACGTGGTCAGATGAGGATTTCTAAAGCCACGGAGCTGGATGCAAGATGTAAGCAAGGACCAGAGTCTCCTGGTGCCATCCCATTGGCCCACAGTGACAGAGTGTTAAATTAGGAAGAACGATGACTAGGTTCTCTGCTGGTCCGCTACTTTCTGAGCTGAGCCGTTGAATCATTAAAGGTGTTAATTTCCTTCCCTGTTAAATAGGAGGCAATATTAGCACCTGTCATGCACAGACATCACATAAATCCGCAGCGGGAGCATGGTGAGTGATGCTATTAAACATCACTGAGCCACTCACACCTCGTGTCCTACAGTAATGACTCTCTGCCCGCCCAGCCCTATCTTGAGTGCCCCTTGGGATTCTGCCCACGGGTGACTTCCAAAGGGATTTCAATTACAATTGCACTTTGTCAGGGTTCTTATCTAAATAGGACTTCCAATTCCTGTGCCATAAAGTAACAAAAAACATTAAAATGAGGGGCCTGATTTCCAGCTCAATTTGTGTAATCTCTGGTCTTCTTTGGCCTTTTCTCAATGGTAAGAAAGGGGGAAGAGGGGCTTTCCATTTTTCTCCAGCCTTGCTCGCATTGTTGAACTCTGCCCACAGAAAGGGTCTGAGGCGTTCAGTCGGTGGTCACTTACAGATCGGTTTAACTGATGACGTCAGCTTTTCAGATCACTTGTTATGCCACCAACATCAAGGCCCAACTATGCTCCTTCAGATTAGGATCTGGGTGTCAGTCAAGAGTGGGATGTGTCTGTGTTTGCTGTGGTTCTGCCAGTGTGGGCTCAGGAGAAGGAAAAGGAAAAAACCTGGATCCTTTTCAAGGTCTAGGTTCTGCCTTCAGGATGGAGGGAAAGAGGCAAGAGAGGCTGAAAGATTCTTTCAAAGGCTTCATGAGACAGCTTGGCTAGGTTTGAAACTGCTTTCATTTGAACCAAAAGGTAGAGATAGAAGGGGTAGAAGACATGTGTACTTTTAGAACCAAGTCCTTTATCAAGGACAAAAGGAAAAATATGAGAGTTTTAAAAAAGCAGAATAGGACAAAGTGTTCAATGAACAACCTCAGGATGGAGGCAGAACCCAGAGCACACACACCCTGCTCTGCCGTGGGTAGGGAGGATTCAGGGTACAAGGCAGCTGACACACTCTATTGTTACTGCCCCCTCTTGTTACAATCAGGGCTGGATTGGTACCGCTTCCTAAAGGGTTGCGGCTAGAGGCAACAACCAGTGTCACCAAGAGTTCCTTAAATTTTAGAGCAAGACTGTCCAATCCTAGGGCACAGTGAATTCCTTCTAGTGGTGGTTTGTGGTAAAGGAAGGGAGAAAGGGATCCTTGGACACTAGATGTCCTGGTAGAGAAACACAGGGCTGAGCATCGGTGTGGGACATTGCAGGGGAGGCAGGGCAACGGTGTGTGTCTTCTTAGGGTCGGGACTTATTGCAAAGTTCTTTACAGAGTGTACCCTCCACATAGTCTTCATCGACACCCATCTTCACACAGGCCAGCCTCTGGCTTTTCACATGCACACATAAGGAAGCTGTAGTGTGACTATGATACACATTTGTGATATATACGTGTGTGTGATATATGATATATTTGATATATATATATAGATATATATATATAGATATATATATATATATATAGAGAGAGAGAGTATATATAGAGAGATAAAGAGAGAGTGGGCAGAGTCAAGGAGACACCAAGTAGCTGCTGAAGGAGACAGATGCCTGATCCTTATCAGTAAGTCACAACTTCATGCCGATACACAGGTAAATAGAAATGGTTAATTTAAAATGTAAGAGTTAGTTAATAAGAGGCCTGAGCTAATAGGCCAAGCAGTGTTGTAATTAATATAGTTTCTGTGTAATTATTCACTTCAGGATGGCTGGGAAACAAACAAGCAATCTCCTCCTACACATGGTCATTGATTCATAGGTAATAGTTAATATTTGGAACCTGTAATAGTGACTCACTCCTGTAATGCCAACAGTCAGGGGGCTCAGGCAGGAGGATTACCATGAATCTGAGGCCAAGATGATTTCTTGTCTCAAAACAAAGGAGAAAGCCAGGTGTAGTGGTGCACATATTTAATGGCAGAGGCAGGTGGATTTCTGTGAGTTCAAAGTCAACCTGGTCTACATTGTGAATTCTTGGACAAATAGAGAAACATAGTGAGGCCTTGTCTTGTAAAACAAAATACATGAAACAAAAAAAGAACAAAAGAGAAGGGAATAAGATAAAAGGAAGAAAATGCAAACAAAAGACAGACAGACTAGCTGAGGTTGTATGTATGTATAATCTCAGTGTTGGGAATGGAAGAATTGTGAGTTTGAGGCCCTGAAATTCTGGACTACATGGTGAGACCATTTCTCAAAACAACAAAAAAAGGTGTGTTGATTGAGTGGTTATCAAATTTGAGATAGTAGTATAACCTTTACCTCTTGTTTATCATGTTCATATTCCACATGGATGAGAGAGTTTTAAAAACTAAAGTTGGAATTTTATAAAACATTTTGATATACATATCTATCCACACACATGCCCAGGAAGGAGATATGTACACCTCATTGTTGGTTAGTAGACTGACTTCTATTATCTTCACCCATTGTTTCTGTGACTCATTCTACCCAACTTAGCTATTTTTGTACCACTGCAGTCATCCCTGTTCAAATGTATCACCATTTGGAAAAATAGATATAGATATTGGTAGATAAATGAAAGGTAGGTGATAGATACGTGGATAAATAGACAAGAAGGATAACAAAAGGTAGATGGATAGATAGATAGATAGATAGATAGATAGATAGGATAGATAAGATAGATAAGATAGATACTAATTTTAGGGAATTGACTAATACAATTGCAGGGACTAATAAATCCAGTCTGAGGCAGCCAAGAAGCTCAAATTAACTAATAGCTAATGTGAATCACTTTTATAAAGTACTCACATAGCAACACCTGAATTAGTATTTGACTAAAAACCTCGGCAATTGTAGCCTATCCACATTGAAACATGAAAATAAGACAGTCGTGGACACTTGGAACTAATCAAGCCCCTAGGAATTTTCCTTCAGCCAACATCACACAACCCAAGATGACCCAGCTACAATCAACCACTTTGGAATTATGCGATTTAATAAAATGGCTGTTGTCTTAAGCCTTTAAAATTGGGATAGCTTGTTGGGTATAATACAAGCATCAGCAGATTAAGAGGAATTGAACTCCTAAGCCCTGAGGTGGAGCAGCTAAGGAAACAGAAGCAAGATTTGAGTGTCACCCTCTGTGATGACAGCCCCAGTGACATCACAGCCAGCCTAGTGTTCAACGTCCTTCAGGCATCCAGCAGACATTGATTTATCAACCTGTCCCCTCGAAAACACCTGAGTTCTGTTTGGAGAGCCAAGAACTAGACTCCCTATATGCCCTAAAAGTACAGGATTTTGATTACAAAACCAGCACCTCCCTCGACAGAGCAATTGATTCAAGAG
>NW_026067997.1:7650212-7654054 GCF_014885135.2 Alexandromys fortis
GGAGAGGAGAGGAGAGGAGAGGAGAGGAGAGGAGAGGAGAGGAGAGAGAGAAACTATCAAACTTCCAAGGGTTATGACTACAGAGGAAACGACCATGGCATATAAAAGTTCTCGGTAAATGATATTTGATAATAAACAGTTATCCTCTCCAAGCGGTAGAAGGTAATCCCCTTTGGTCCTCAGGAAATATGGCTTGCAGCCCTCTCCTCAGCATGCTTCCTAATTTAACTGCATGAAGCATCTAGAAGGCTCTGCCAGCAGCAGCCTCTGGTTTGTATCTAAGCGAGTCTTGGTCATTAAGCAAAGTCAGGGTCTTTGTCATCGTTTTCATCATCACTGGCCAAGTAGTGAAAGGCCAAGCCACAGGGTACAACTCTACCCACCAATGCTCGCTGTTCTTCAAACAAAAACGGGGGGAGGGGGGAACACGACAGTTAGACAGTTAGTGTCAGACCCCGGCCCAGGCTGGGGAGCAAGTGGAAAGGCTTCTTTCTCTGCTTGTTCCCCAGCACCTCTCACGGAGACGGGATGCAGGCCCGGCGGCCGCTTCCTCCTGCCCCCGCCGCCCGGCGGACCCTGGGCTCCCGGCAACGCGCCCGCGGCCCACGCCGACTAGAAAGCGCCCATTGAGCGCTTGCAGCTGCCGGTGCCGCTTGCCCAAAAACTAAATAAAGCCCCGACTGCAGTTCCAGCGAAGAAGACACTACTGTGTTCTTCCCAGCCCAGTCACGGCTATAAGGCTTTAAATGCAAACTGCTGATTGTTAGCGCTGCATTTGTTTACACCCCAATCTTGAATCACAATGGGGTGGCTCCAGGGCTGCCAGGGCCGGCTAAGGCCAGCTTGATCCTGGACGAAGCACCCTGTTCTCTAAAGAGAAGTTGAGTCAATAGCGGCGTGTTTTGTTTAGTTTTTTGTTGTTGTTGTGGGTGTGGTGGTGGTGTTTTTGTATGTTTGTTTGTTTTGTCTTTTGCTCAGGAGACCTCAATGAGATTTTGTCCCCGGCGGGAATGAAGGGGGTGCGTGGCGTATTCGTGGGTGTGTAAGAAGTTCGAGGATTTGTAAGGTCTCCCAAAGGAGAAAACCCACCCTGTATGAAATAAAATAGATGCGAATGAATGAAAGGCTGACAGGGGTTCTCCTAAAGAACTGCAGGACTGTGGGGAAGGGAGAGGGATGGGTGACGGGAAGTGAGGTTCATTCATTCGCTAAGCTGACTGATGGACAGCTGTAACATTTACCCACCCCTAGCACCAATCATAGCCATAAGCTTTTAAAATTCAGCAGCCACTCTCTACTCGTGGATGTAAACTATTTTCACTTGGAAATATTACAGTGAAAAAGGCCCTTTACCCTCTGCTTTTCCAGGCAACAACAATAGCTTTTCTTCTTAGTGTTAAAGGTTTTTCGGTTTTCTGTAACGTTAGGGTTTTGTTGCCGATGTTTCTGATCAAAAATCATGTTCCTGAAGTTAATGAGAAAATGTAGGTGGAAACGTAATATAGTTCCCACCGTTGACTAAAAATGTGTTTGTATGTGTGTGTGTGTGTATTTATGCAATTAATTTCCATCTCTATACATACACAGAGTTAAGAGGCCTAAGTGAAATTTCATTCTGCTTTGCTTTGTCATCCCCTATGCTGTTAGTATTTTTAAAACAGTAATCTGTAATGAGTTTCAAATATTTCCACCCTGTGCCTCTCCATGGTAGAAAAAAAAAACACGGTAGAACTGTAGAATAGAGTTTTTCTCATACCAGGCTGTACTGAAAACCTAGAATGAGCTACTCCTAACTAGCAACTTGAGGAAATTTATCCACACTGGAAACACACCTCTTGTCTTCAGAGTAATTGCAGACTCCTAGTTGGTTTCAGCATAGGATTTGGAAAGTTCAAACCCACCTGCAGGTGTAATCCAACAGGAACTGAGAAGGAATGGAAAGGAACACAGGGCACAGTGTGGTTGTGGGAAAAGGATAGAAGCCAGCAAGGTAGATGTGATGCAGGGCACACAGGCCCATGCTAGCTGCTGGCATCTTGCACCAGCTGACATAGTCTCTACTCCAAGGGGAGGAAGGTAAGAATCAAAATGCAGGAGGACTCAATCAAAATCAGAGCAGGGGCAGATCTTGGACGGCCACATTAGACAAAGCAGGGGCAAGTGGACCAAGAACGGACAGTGCCCTTGGCCATGATTGAGCCCATTTCAGGTAAAGCTGGTTACTAGCTGTGTTGAAAGGAAGAGGACAAAGAATCTTGGGTCACCCCTGGGGTAGGGGGCTTACTGTCTGGTGGGAAGATAGGGTGTACAAGTCTTATAAGCAGAGCACCGGAGCTGTGTGAACGAAGGAACGTAATTGAAGAGCTAATGAATGGGAGACTAACAGTTGAGACACAATTCACAGGAAGAAGTTCAGAAGGTCTCCCACCAGAGACAATGCTAAAGCCAAGGGAGAAGACTGAGACCTTGACCACAGGGAGAGTTTTCAAAGCTGGGTTAGAAACACAACTGTAGCTTAAAGTGTTCTTTCTTCAAAGCCAAGTGGGGACCCAGCATTGACACTATTAGATACGGACATATCTTCCTTTTCTGTCATAGAAGAATTTCCAGAACAGTTTGCAAAAGATGCACTTGGATTTTTTTCAGCATATTCCAAATAAGAGTGGACCCACCATGTAAAAGAACCATACTATGAATTTATTATTTAAATATCATCTCTCTTTTTCTCACACAGATCTCCATGCAATCATGAAACAAGTGTCTTTCCCACTCTACCCACGAATTGGTATCAAACCCACCAGGATCTTGCATAAGGTTTGTGCATACTCACCCGCACACACACAAGCATAGACATTTGCTTACTCACAGAGTAAGTGAATATTCCACTCAGAATCCAGAAGGCAAAATGCAGATAAGAAGGCAAATGCGGCCACAATAGATGAAAATTATTAAATCATTGTTTTTGCAAAACAAATTTATTTTTAATGATTTGGAAGCTTACGTGTTTGCTAAGATGGTTTAGTATTTAGCTCTCAGACTCTTCCTCTTAAAACAAGTTTGCTTCCTTTTCAAACTTACACAGTGACAATTAAGGTCAGGCAAAAACAAAATTACAGCTCTTCAAATAAGGAAGCCAAAGTGAAGAGGCAAGGCTAGCTACATTCCCAAGGTAGAACCTGAATTTGTCACCTATTACAACAGATACTGTCTGCAGTTACTGGACCCTGCATCAGCAGACAATGGCCATGTATGGAGCTGTCGTTCGTGTGTGTGTGTGTGTGTGTGTGTGTGTGTGTGTGTGTGTGTGTGTATGTATGTTTGGTTTGTCAAGACAAGATTTCTCTCTGTACCCCTGGCTGTCCTGGAACTCACTCTGTACACCAGGTAGTCCTTGAACTCAGAGATTAGCCTGTCTATGCCTCCCAAGTGCTGGAATTAATGGTGCGCACCACCAGCACCCGGCTGAAGTTGTCATTCTTAAGGGCTGGGTCATGGTTCACCTCTGCTAGAGCCTTTGAATCTTGATGTCATTCAAAATATCTGTGTTAAGGTATTTTAAAAAGACATAACGTACCCATGAATTTGGAATGGAAGGATCACGTGCCACACAGTTGAGCACCAGGGGAGGGAGCAGGAGTCTGTTCTTATTTTCCCCTAATCACCAGACCAGCATGTGTCTCACTGTGGTTAGAGTAAATAAAGAAAGACTCAGGGTGACTTTTTTTTTCCAAAGAGAAACAAAATGCCCAGTCATCCTAAAGCACACCAGTAATGTGAATAGAAAAACAACTGTAATTTAAAGATGTTCCCCCCCCCTTTTTTTTTTTTTTTTTTTGGTTTTT
>NW_026067997.1:7654625-7706967 GCF_014885135.2 Alexandromys fortis
GAAGAAGAAGAAGAAGAAGAAGAAGAAGAAGAAGAAGAAGAAGAAGAAGAAGAAGAAGAAGAAGAAAGAAGAACATTTCATCGTGGTGGCTTGCTTCCATTTCAGAGGTTTTATTCCATTGTCATGAAGGCAGGAAGCTTGCAGGCAGACATGGTGCTGGAGAAGGAACTGAGGTTTCTTACTTCTTGATCCCACAGGCAACAGAAAGTAATCTGTCTCACTGGGCATGGTTTGAGCATATATGAGACCTCAAAGCCTACTCACAGAATGACACATTTCCTCCAGCAAGGCCATATCTCCCATTAGCACCATCACCATTCCCTTTAGGGACCATGTTCCTACAAATCACTACAATATCTATCTATCTATCTATCTATCTATCTATCTATCTATCTATCTACCTACCTACCTACCATCTACTATCTATCATCTCTGAGTGGGCTATACATCATGATAATGTGTCTCAACAGTATCTCTAATTCTGGGCTCTTTTAAGAATAATATTGATGAAGACATTATTGTGGTCACTGTTAGTGCACAATTGATTACCCCCCGAACCAGCAGGTTAGGCCTGTCCTTTCATTTTGTTCCCACCTTTACTGTTGAGAATTCAAGCAGGGCTCCATAGGCAGGTCTCTCCCAGAACATTTACTGCAGGTGTAGTCAAGCAGTATCTGGGGCTTCTACCCCAAATGCTACAAGCACTGGGAGCTCAGAGTTGCTACTGATGGCCTGTGGCTTGTTGACTCTTACCCAGCACAGTGTTGAAGGGTAGCCAGACTTCCTGCATACCTAGACTATGTAAGAGGACAAAGAAAGAGAACACACAAGAGAACAGGACCTCAGATACTGAAGTTGGTGAACTCCTGGTGGAAGGAGTAACAGATTCTTTGAAGGCATGCTTTGAAGCTGTGGTGAGTTTTTCTTTTGTTGTATCATCTATTATCTATCTATCTATCTATCTATCTATCTATCTATCTATCTATCTATCCATATTTTTGAGACAGGGTTTTTCTCCAGGGTAACAACCCCAGCTGTTCTGGAACTCACTTTGTAAACCAGGCTGGCTTTGAACTCACAGAGATTCACTTGCCTCTGCCTCCCAATTGTCAGAATTAAAGGTGTGTGCCACCACTCCCCAGCCTTTGTTGAATCGTTTAAAATTAACACTTTGATGCTTAGTTTTTAAAATTAGACTAGGGATCTTCTTCAAGACTCTCCAAGTTTGTGAATTTGTTTTATGTGTCTAGAATTTAGCATAGAGCTGTTTCACACCACACAACGGAACCAGAGACCTACAACCCCAAATACCTGCCATCAGAGCAAGCAGGCAGAAGGTTATCAGAGAGATAACCAAAATACCTTAGGTTGCTTAAGTAAAAGAGTCTAAGTAATATTCTAATCCAGTTCTTTTCTTTCTCCCTCTCATGGCACAGCCAAGTGGCAAAGACAGGGTGGTTGGTGCTCAAAGTCTACTCATTGCTTCTTGTCCACCCCAAAGAGTTGTTTCGTCAGTTACTGTTTGAGGATATAACTTTATTAAAACTCAACAGTTTAGATCATTTTCATACATGAGGATGAGGCAAGGCTTCTGCCAATCTGCTGCAGGAGCCTTTCCCTCCCTGACCTTTCTGTCCATTCTAGAAAGATAAAGTCCAAGAGGGCTCACCAGAAGGCCTTGGGACTGTGCACTGATCTCTTCAGATGTAGGTTTTAAAACACTTACTTCCTGGCGTTTTCTTCATGTCTCTCAGTAAAACCTTGTAGTCTCTGCGTGTGGGGCTGAGCTGAGTCTGAAAAGCTTCCTATAATTTCCTCTCAGCCCATGAGGAAGTAGAGATGCTATGGAGCCCTGCTGAAACCTTATCATAAGGTCACACTGTGTGTCAGACAGGGCCTATGACTTGGAAGTGTCATGTGGGATGTCATCCTGGCCTTTCAGTGTCAGGAAAGCAGAGTGGACAGTCACCACGTCTGCATCACAGAGATGTAGACTTGGAAAGAAGAATGGAACTGTTAACAAGGCCTTGCAGAAGGCCAACAGGAGGGACAAGGTCTTGCTTTCCGGCTTGAAGTTTGTAGTTTCCCTGAGCAGAAGGCTTTTGTTCCAGTGTATACCATGGACTTAATCAAGTCAACTCAGGAAATTCTATATTTATTGGGAAAGGAGAGGATGACCTTACTGTCTCGGAGCTGTTCTTTCACATTTTTTAAGGTCATAAAATAGAACCTTAATTCATGTTATTGAGTTGAACTTTATGTAAATGACTGGCTCACAGCAAATGCAAACACTCAAGTCATGCTAATTCCCCTTTTGCCCACAACGCCATAGAGGAAGTGATTCATGTTCATGATGTTTGGTATTTATCTGAAATACTCCAAGTCCCCCTAAGAAAGAAAAAATTCATTAACATTTGGTCTCCTGAACTCAATAATGTGAAGCAACTCTCTAAGCTCCTTGTTCTACTAGAGATCTCCAGAGAAACATAATTAATACTGTGTGATATGTATGTGCATGTGTGTGGTGTGTATGTGCATGTGTGTGTATGTGGTGTGTGTGTAAGCATGTGTGTATGTACGTGTGTGTGTGTGTGCATGTGTGTGTATGTACACAAGCAAAGAGATTTATTGCAAGGAATTGGCTGATAGAATTACAGGAAGCTAACAAAGCTCAGAGTGTCTGAGCAGCACATTAAAACCTTAGAAAAGTCATGTTTATCACTCTGGGTCCAAAGGACTTAACCAGAGGCCAGATAAAGTAGCTCTAGGCAAATGTCAGTAAGGCCAGAGATCCAGGGTGACTGGTACAGCAGTCAGAGCCTGGAGATAGGGAACAAGGCAAAGCAACGCTACAGCTCTGGGCAGTCAGAGGGGAGAAACCGTCTTTCCTGTAGTAGTCGATCTCTTTGTTCTAGGCTTCTGCAATCTCCTTGAGTCTCACTCACTTTAGGAATAATAGTGTATTACCCAGTCTCCCGATTCAAGTATTGCTTTCATCTGCAAACACTCCCATACGCAAAATAAAGTTTGACTTAATATCTGGGAAATCTCCAGCACAGCCAGTTTGATACAATTAACCACCACAGTTATTTACAATGGAGGGCTAATCAAATAGAAATCTCAGATGGATCTGCATGACTGTAAGAGGGACATCTCTCTGCTTACTCTGATCTAATAAGCATGTATAATATGTATAATGTTCTTCCTGTTCACTGTATGCCCACAGAATTTCAATTTAGGACATGTGACTAAATGGGACAGCCCATGTGTGTTTGATCTTCATTGTCATCTTGAATGCATTTAGAATCATTAGGAGACACATCTGCCGTATGTCTGTGTGGGCATCTCCAAGATATTTAACGGAGGAGGGAAGACCTACTCTAATTGTGGGCTAACATCATCTCCTGGGCTGGGTTCTAGGCAATCAAAAGGGGGAACACAGGTTGCCTTCTGCAACCTTAACAGCAGCACCCACTCTTCTCACTTTGATCTTGGGGCTGGCATTGCCCTCAACGACCACTCTGTCAAGCTCACTTCCTGGTGTGATGAGGAATTTGGCTACAGCAACAGAACAGGAAGCCTCAGGGCTCATATTGCTTCTAGGAGGTAAGAAAACCAAGATCATCCTCCCCAGCCAGAAAAACCCAAGAAGAGAGAGGCCCTCACTCACTAAGGAGACCCTGTCCAAGCTCAGTACCCATGCATTGCTATTCTCTACTCAGGGCTCCATCCCAGACTCCAGGGAGAGAGGGGCTTATGGAACCCTACTTTGCTGAATACTACTAACACATTTGACTGCACCCCCCTAAAGAGGAAAGCAGATAAAACCTTCTTCTCCCTATTTCCTGATTGTGGATGGATGTCTTCTTCCCACGTCATGACTTTCTGATCATGATGAACGACTGGACCTTTTAACTGCAAGCCAAAATCAATCCTTTGCTTCTTCAGATGGCTTTTGGCAGGTATTTTGTCCCAACATGCTTCCTTTATCCCTGTCCCTAGAAATATGTTCAGTGATAATGGGAACCTGGGGGGAGAAGATGATCTATGAGCCAGGGTAGCTCTGTGGCCATCTCAGGAAGAACACTCACACGGGTTATTATCCGTACAACAGAAGATGCCAGGCTTGCTGGCATGGGGGTGGGGTGGAGGTGGTTATAATGGAGTAGAGGTTTAAAAGAAGGCTTCACAGACAGTCTCAGACTGGACATAAGTCACGTGTCCAGTTATGATCTTTTGGAACTTCAGGAATCATGAAGAGTTTTCACCTTGATCTGAATCTTAAATCAGGGGCCCTTTCTCATCTGATGGTAGGAAGTTTTGCTTGCTCCCTGGAGGCTGTCCTGTGTGTGTGTGTGTGTGTACGTGTGTGTGTGTTGTGTGTGTGTGTGTTAAGAACATGCAGTTGCCAAAACACCAGCCCATATTCACTGAAACGGGAGCAAAAGTGAGGAGATTGATAAGTTAAAATACCAACTAGAATTATATTAAATGGTGGAAGAAGGAAATTGGTGCTTGTTTAGAAAGAATTTGTTAAATAATTCCATTTGTTATAAACAGATTATAATTTGTTTATAATTCTGTGTCATAGAGACTCTCTATAATAATATGCATGTGCTATGAACTGGGTACTGCTATTGTAATTTATATAATCTAATACACACACTGTAAGGTAAGTTTTGACTGAGTTTTCTGTTCTGCCCGGTTCCCACAGTCGTTAAGTCCCAAAGAAATCACATAGAGGTCTACATTAATTATAAACTGATTGGCCTAGTATCTCAGGCTTCTTATTAACTCTTATAACTTAGTTTAGCCCATAATTCTTGTCTGTGTTAGCCAAATGGCTTGGTACATTTTTTCGGCGAGCCAGTCACATCTTGCATCCTCTGCGTCAGGGTCACGACTGCAGACTGAAACTTCCCTCTTCCCAGAATTTCTGTTGCCCCACCTCTACTTCCTGCTTGGTCACCCTGCCTATGCTTCCTGCCTAACTACTGGCCAATCAGCATTTTATTAAAATAATACAAGTGACAGGATAAAAGATCATTGTCCCATAACAGGTAAGGACTTTATCATCTATATAATCTAATGTGTACCTGGTGAAGCAGGGTCCTGCTATTGTAATCTATATCATCTATGAACACGCTGTGAGGTGGGACTGTTATCTATATAATGCATACATGGTGAGGTAGGGGACTGTTGTCATCTGCATGCATCAATTGGGAAGTAGGAGTATAATGCACCCATAGAGGCCGTCCTGCGGTCACTCAACGGAGCTACCTACAGAGATGTGAAACTAGGAAGTCTGGCGCCAAGTCGAACCCCCACATTAGCTGCAGTACCCTTAGTTGTGGGAGTTTTCTCTCTGTCACGAAAACAATCCAAGTACAAGCTCTGCTGCACCCTCAGTTCAAGAGAACTGCCTTGTGCCATCAGGCCCAACAGGATTACTGGACAAATGCTTCTTGTCCCTTTAGTCACAGGCAGAGGAGAACCATAAAGGGTAAAGTGGAAACCAGCCCTGACTAGCAGGAGTCTCTTCCAGGACTTCCATCATCCCGTGGTATAGCCTGACAAGAGACCTTTTTCCTGTGTCTTTTTTTTTTTCCCCCGCGACAGGGTTTCTCTGTAGCTTTTGGTTCCTGTCCTGGAACTAGCTCTTGTAGACCAGGCTGGCCTCGAACTCACAGAGATCGGCCTGCCTCTGCCTCCCGAGTGCTGGGATTAAAGGCGTGCACCGTCACCGCCCGGCTTTTCCTGTGTCTTTACCCTAATGCTTGATAGAATCTTTCCTTCCAGTGGACATTGTTGCTACATTGGTAGCAACCCACCTCCTTTTGGACTTCACTCTGTCTTTCTACTGAATACCTGGCTTTCTCATAACTAGGTTTGTTAAATTCGTGACAAGAATCTTCTTGCAGAATTTGAGTGCCACAATCAGTGGGACAATCCTGCCTTCATTTGGTCAGTCAACGCTCATAAAGAAGTCCTCTGGAGACGGGTGCCACCGAGAAAGGGTGTGATTTAGGATGAGCCCCCCATCAGGAGCGGATAATCAGGGAAGGCAGAGAAGTTTTCCCCGGGAGCTCCCACCACAGAAAGCCCAATCTCCAAGCAGATGGAAGACGGCTGGGCAGGGTGGAGGCAGGAGGCAGCTGAGACAGCCATGCTTGGTATTTGGACCTGTTCCCCTAGAGCTGTTTTCTTCTTCACAAGCAGAGTACTTTAGACTATCAGCAACGGGGTCCTGCTCCGAGGGGACTAAATCCAAAGTTCTACAAGGAAGGTGAGGAGACGTGGCTTGTTGTTATTTTGAATTTTCCAGGTAATGGTAAAACAACAGGTGAGGCCCATTAACCTCCTGAATAGTACTCCAAAGAGTTGTCCGAAGAACATGGGACATATTTTGGAAGATAGATGGCACTAATTAAAAAAAAAAAGGCTAGGAGGTGGTGGAGCACGCCTTTAATCCCAGCACTCAGGAGGCAGAGGCAGGCGGATCTCTGAGTTCGAGACCAGTCTGTTCTACAGAGTGAATTCCAGGATGACCAGGGCCACACAGAGAAATCCTGTCTCGAAAAACTAAAAACAAAACAAAACAAAAGCCAATCCCAAAAGCAACTTAAGAAAGAGTTTTTTTGGGCTTTTAGTTCCAGAGGGCTAGAGTCCACCATGGCAGGGAAGGCAC
This sequence comes from Alexandromys fortis, assembly GCF_014885135.2. Lineage (NCBI taxonomy): Eukaryota > Metazoa > Chordata > Mammalia > Rodentia > Cricetidae > Alexandromys > Alexandromys fortis. Next base: position 7,661,314 of record NW_026067997.1, read on the forward strand.
AATATGGTGGCAGAAGCAGAGAGCTGAACACATTTCATCAAATCACAGGAAGCAGAGAACAGCAAGGAGTGGAGCGAGGCTATCAACCCTTAATGCCCATCCTACTGTATGCATCCTCCATCAAGGTTCCAACTCCTTTGAGGGCCATCGCCTCCTTTAAGAGCACCACCAACGGGGGACCAAGTGTTCAAATACATGGACCTATGGGGGACACGTCTCATTCAGACCATCACAGATGCAATGACAGAATGATTGAAACATCAGACTCTGAGGGGAAATGAGCCTGCCTCTGCTGAGGCTCCTGTGTTCTTGTTGAGAAAGGAACAAAGTCCAGACCAGAGAGAGCTAGAGGATGGATTTTGATTTTAACAACTGAATCACACTATTCATTCTTTTTATTTTGTGTTTATTCATTCATTTTAAGACAAGGTCTCATGTAGACAGGTATCACACTTCCATTTAACATAAGTTCTTTACTTTTCTCTTTGGGTCAACAAGATATCCTTCACAAATCCTTGGTTCTGATTCATTAAAGCCGACCACCGCAGTAGTGTCAGCAGCAACAATGAATATAACTGAGCTTGGAAAGTCTTGGCATTACGTCAACCCTCATGAAGGGGTTTATTGACAAATACTTTTTCCATATACTACACATATTTTCCTAGAATAATTGCTAATCTTGTGCTAAATATTGCATTCCAATGAGCTAAAATAAAAAGATCATTCTACCCTAAGGATACAAAGATATATTGCATATACTGTGCTCTAGGATTTAATCTACAGGTAGGACTGAGAAAAAAAAAATCAGCATTCTGATGGTGTTACAGTTCTTTCTCTTCAGTGATCCTTCCCTGTGCCTGCACTGTTCTGTCTCCTCACAAATCAGCATCCATTGCAGTATTTGTTCATATAAAGAAAACATAGCGAGTGACAGCTGCCTAGGGTTCAGGCCTAGACTTTAGACATTGGTCTTCGCAGTATGAAAGCCACACCTGACCTTGTCTGCACCAATCAACTGTGCCAGGAACTGGGACCCAAGAAATGTTATCACTAGCCCACTTGGGTTCATACACCTTGATAAACTATAGCCCAAATCAACACTCCTATGATAGCTCTGGCTTCCTGTACTGGGACTAAGAGAATAAGACCTGAAAAAGAAGAACCAAGGCAACAGTGAGAGCTGGCCAATGCATCCCGAGTAGATGAGAGAGGCCTGTGAGAGATAGTGCCTTGCGGGAAGTCTTTAGGTCATTGGGGGGGGGGCTCAAAGGGAATTATGGGACCATGTTCCTCTTGCATCTCTTGCTTTCCAGTCAAAGGAAGAATGGCTTTGCTGGGTTACATGCTCCATTGTGTTGGATTACCACATTCCCAAAGTGATAGGGCACCTTATCATGAACTAAACCTGCCAAAGAGGTGTCCCTGATTGACGACTTGACAGAAAGTTCACCAATATAATTCCCACTGAGTAAATTAATGTGTAGGAACCATGTGATTTAAATGAAAATACCTCCAGGAAGGCTTGTAATTTTACAAGATATTTCAGTTTATTTTAAAAAAAATATCATCATGGCGTCTAATGTTTCCAGAATGTCCTATGAATGCCAAAAGAAGGGTGTTTGTATGATTTGGAGTACGAGGTTAGAACTGATTCCTTCAACAAAGCAAATAGCTCATTTTGAGATTATGCTGGTGTAAAGTATCATTTGCTTTTCTATAGATGGAAAATGGTATAACCAACTCCAGTTCTTTTGATTCTCATTCTGATGAACATGAAGACTCCTCAGAATGCTGGCATGAGCAGCAGACACAGAGATTCATGTGGGAAAATATGGACATATGAGACAATAAGTCTCAGGGTGCTGGTGGGGGCCCTGCACTCTTTGACGCCCCAAGATCAAATGAGCCCGTTCATATTATGTGTAGTGGCAGTGGTTGCACATAAAGATCTCCTGTAGGTTGTTTTATGGATGGCATTAAAAAATAATAAAATCAAAACCACTCCTGACCCTCCCCACCAAAACAACACCAAGAAAATTGTTATGCCAGGGTTTCCTCTTGGTTTCCAGGATGTGACCCTGGGAAGGACCGGGAGACAGATGCCCTACTCCAGGTGTTATTGACTTATTGACCTATGGACTTTCCCCCAAGGAATCCACAGCCATTGGGGGAAACACATAAATGGCCAAAAACATTTATAAATGTTTTTGATGAGTGCTCAGTAGGCAACCTACATTAGCATAGAGAGAGAGACATTAGGCACTGAGAGTCCAAATAGGCTTGGATAGTACTGCCAAGGACTAGCTTGGACAAAGCTACAGGTTGTCTCAGCCTTGTACCCTGTTACTGGCAAAGGCTGAAGTCTCTCCTGCTAGCGTTCCTGCATCTACCTGATATTCCTTCCAGTCTTGGTTTCTTAATTGAAAGGGGCCGGGCGGTGGTGGCGCATGCCTTTAATCCCAGCACTCGGGAGGCAGAGGCAGGAGGATCTCTGAGGTTGAGGCCAGCCTGGTCTATAAGAGCTAGTTCCAGGACAGGCTCTAAAGCTACAGAGAAACCCTGTCTTGATAAAACCAAAAGGAGGAGGAGGAGAAGAAGAAGAAGAAGGAGGAGGAGGAGGAGGAGGAGGAGGAGGAGGAGGAGGAGGAGGAGGAGGAGGAGGAGAAGAAGAAGAAGAAGAAGAAGAAGAAGAAGAAGAAGAAGAAGAAGAAGAAGAAGAAGAAGAAGAAGAAGAAGAAGAAGAGGGATGAACCTCTACGGTGTCATTGACAAGTGTGAATTTAACAGATCTGTGGCGTCCTCTCCCCTATGGTAACTCAGGGACAGGGTTGTTGGGGTTTTTTTTTTTTTTGTTTGTTTGTTTGGTTGGTTTTGTTTTATTTTTAAATCTTTCTCATATTAATCTGAACGTTGAAAAATTAGAGAGATGATAAACTGTCCTCAGTTATTAAACTGCTGCTCCATATAACAGGAAGCCATCAGGATGGGTCAACAACTCAAGGCCCTTGCCTTCCAGCCTGACTATCTGAGTTGAATCCATGCAGAGAGAGCCTTCTCTCAAAAATTGTTCTCTGATCTCTACACCCACACCCTGGCACACATTCTTTGTCCCCATCCCCACCAAATAAATAAATAAATAAATAAATAAATAAATAAATAAATGTAAAAAAAATTTTAAAAAATTGCCCTCAGATGTATTTGTAGCTTTGACAGCTGAAGGACAGTCACTATTACTCCCCAGTATAAATTACTGCAAGAGCCAATGTACTTCTTGAAAAGAGCCAAACAATGGTGTCAGGCTTGAGTGTTGTGATCCATACGGTTCCACTGAAACCACTGAGCCACCGCCCTCCATTCTTGTATGGCAGCATGAAGTCAGAGCGGGAAGCTAAGCAGTAGATCACTTGCTTCGATTTAGGCTCTGAGTGTGATGCCCAGAAGTGCAAACAAGAAGAAGCAGGTAGTGGTCTCTCCGTGTGCTGTTTCACAGACCCCTGTCTGCAGCGAATGGGTTTGAGCTCAGAGCTTACCTCTTTTCCGTAAAATGAGAAGATGGCACCGTAGCTTCCTCGCAGGACATTCGTGGAGGGGAAATGAATTGACATATGCAAAGCATTCCTCTGTTCAGGAACTTTCTACTTGAGAGCGTAGTTACAATCAAACTTTCTTATTACCGCAAAGTGCGTACCTCAAACTTAACGCTTTGATGATCATGTCACAATACCCCTTTGACTCTGTGACACAGGGCCTTGCAGCCTTTGGCAAGGTATCCTCCTAGAAAGCCAAGAGGCTTCTGAATCCCTTCAAAGAAAGAATGGAGGAGAAAAAACAAAAACACTGTGACATTCCCTCTGCCACAGCACTGACCACCAGTTGGGAAGATCCCTCATCTTGTACTTTTACTATTGGTGACACTGGACTTTTGGCACAATACAGAGTCCCCAAATGAATGAGAAGGATGTGGGTATAAAATTTTAAAGGGGTCTGATGTGGGTTGTATGATAGAATTGGGAACAAGGATGTGTCCAGACTCCAAGGTCACATGTGTGTTTAGGGACAATGGATGTATATTCTCTTTTTCCTTTCAAATTCAGTCACTGAACCCGCAGGTCCTTTGCACAGAATTCTGCAGTGGACGGTTTGTAGCATTTCAAACTGGTAAGTTTCACCTCCGATTGCATCATCGGCTCTATTGTTCCTTGTGTTTTTCTTGTGGCACAGCGCCTGAAATTTGTACACAAGTATTAATCTTTTACAAGGGCATTGTTGACATTTCTTGTAATCATTTATTTGAGTCATAAAGCTCTTCTTCAGTAAGTTGATGGTGCCTGCCATGTTCAAGTACTGCCAGGAACTAGCTGATCTTGAAAAGCACCATAAGGCCAGAGCCCAGACAGCCAGGTTGGGAGCTAGAATGGACTTCAGCTCTTTCCATGGTTCTGACACCAATCAGCTCTATGACCTGGAATAGCAAATAATTCTGTAACAGAGAGATAGTTGTCAGACTTTTTTTTAGAACTCAGTTTCCTTATCAGAAATAACAAACTCAAACTAGTAACACATGACACCTGTCCATTATACGAAGATGGGTGATACCCTTGGAAGTCCCCTTAGAGTCCTCTCAAAGCTCCCTCCTCATGTGTGCACATAATGGACTGGTTAATTAGAGTTTTAGGTGAAAGTGCCTGGATGTGGCCTGGCAGGTTACAAAGGCAGAACTGGGAACAAACGGAGCAACAGGTCATGCGGTCCTCAAGTGGAAAGCAGAGGTTTTGTTCTTCTCTGTGCATCCCTGGGATCAGGGCCCAAGGATGTCACCTCCCTGCATCTGCAATGTCGTCTTCAAAATAAAAGTCATCATACATTTTATTTCTATGATCTAGGGCCAGTACATTAAATAAAACAATCTTTATAAAAGCCCCTTTAGACATTAAAAATTAAAATCTGATCTAAAAGCCACCAAGAAGGCATAAAGGACCCTTTCAAACACTACAGTTGAAGAAATCAGCGTCTCACGAAACATTCGAAAGGACTGTTAGTCATGCCTGCGGAACACTTTCTTTATGGCTGCTGGAAGCGAATCCTCGTTAGCACGATGATGCATTGCCCCAGTGAGGCCTTTGAGTGACAAGATTCTAATACTGTTAGAGAAATCCATGAAGTCCAAACAGCCTCACCTTGTCCGAAGTGTTTTCTTAACGTGCACATCCATCGTGGCGGGAGCAGAAAAAGGCTCTGAGATTGGGCTGGATGGAGGAGGCTGATAGTCACGTGTCCCCTGCATCCTGAGAGGCTGTGTGAGCAGTCCCAACAGCTCTGGGTCCCATCCAATGGAGGGGACAAAGACTGGGGATTCTTTTAGAAAATGTCTCTGAGCGGCGACATTGTCCGACACAGTTTCTTTGATAAAGGCCTCATTATCTGTCTGTGTGACTTTGCTCTTGGTTTTGATGCTGGCAGTGCCAATGAGAGCATATTTAAGCAAATCCTTTTACCCCGACAGCTGTAGCAGCGCCCTGACAATGTGTGCCAGCGCTCCAGGCTTGGGTGTGGAATACAATCAACCATGGACTAAATTTCCAATTAGCTGAATCACCAAGGAACGTAATTTATTAGCTTGCCTTTGACTCTGCTCGCCCTTCCCCGTCACTTTTCTAAGGCAAGCTCATTTTCAGATGAAAAAAGAGCAGAGAATGCCTTGGAGTGGTTTCTGGAATTCAACTGGCATGTGATTTCAGGGGCTGCGTGGGTCAAAAGAAGGCCACTCTAGAACACTGGTGGGGGGTGGGGTGGGGGAATGACCTCAAAGCAAAGAAATCAACACAGTAATCCACAATTGAATTGTTCTAGGAGATGGTCTGAGAACAGTAGTGGGAAGATCTACCATCCCAGTCTGAAACAGGTCATTACGACGTCTTCTCTAAGAGGAGGGGACTGAAATCAGATGAAAAGTCAGGAAACCCAAAGCTCAGAGAACTGCAATTTTTGTGAAGAAGAAAACAAGTTTTAATTAAAGTAAGGTAACTGACATGTTCCTCTTCATCAGACAATCCCCAGAACATGGTCCCGGGCACACTCCACCAGGCACCTAGGAGATTTGAACAGGGATTTTTTTTTTTTTTTTAATAGTCAGGATGAAATATTCAGCAATAGTCTCCACCACATTTACCCATTAGCAAGAACATTTCCATCCAGCCAGGACAGGGCGTACCTGTAATTCCATCCCTTGGGAGCCCGAGACAGCTGGGCAGCTAGTCTCAGGCCAGCCTGGGCTACACAGTGAGACCCCCTTTCCAAAACAGCAGCCGGAGAAATAGCAATCTTGCAGCGAATCATCCTGCATCCAAGTTTCCCTAGACTCAGGAAGGGATTACGGTGAACGAGGAGGTTTTCAGGTTGCTATGCAGGCTGTGTACTAAAGGAGAAAATCGTATCAAAGACAACATCAGTAATGGCATGTACTTTGTAGACTTGAATATTTATTGCAACAGCTTTATGGAAGACACTAGAAAACTCCCATTGTTCTCAGCAAAATTAATAAATCATTGCAAATCCTGGCAGAACTTAGAACGCCAGGGAGGGGAAAAAAAAAGCTATCCTGTTTTTTTCTTATGTCTTTAGTATGGCATAATTGGCACAATGAACTGCACAGACTTGATGTGTAAAATTTAGGGAGTTTTAACAGACACCTGAGGCCAAGAATCCATCAGCATCATAAAGACAATGAGCAGAGTCATCATGCCCCCAAAATTTCTGCATGCCTTTGCTTAGACACTCCATCTCTCCACGCCTACATCAACCCAGCAGAGCAGCAATCAATCATTAATCACAGAGCAATTCGCATCCTCTAACATTTTAAGTGCATTTAACAAGCCCTTTTAGACCATTTATTTTGGACTCTCTCTCTCTCTCTCTCTCTCTCTCTCTCTCTCTCTCTCTCTCTCTCTCTCTTCATTTGTAATTTGAAATTGACCCCTGTTTTTCCTACCAGCAGTTGACTCCTTAGTTCTTTTGCTTCTGCACCTTCGGATACTACTGAAAAGCAGGATCCCCCAATGAGCAAACACCAGAACTTGCTTACTCCTTCTCCTGTTCATTGCTGGTGGCCGTGCAAACAACACGCGTGTGAACATTCACAGTCTTCTGGTGGGCCTGGACTTTCATTTCTCTGGACCGAACACGTAGGAGAGGGGCAGCTTGATCTTATGGTAGATATACACTTAACTGCTTAGCTGTTTTCTTGACTGTCCCAGTCCATACCGCCTCTGCCAGTGTAAAGGAACCACACTTGTCCCGTGTCCTTGCCATGACTTGGCATGGCCAACCACTGGAATTTTAGTTCTCAGTAGACCAGGTATAACTATGTTATTTCATCGTACATTCTTTTTTTAATCTGACAGCCATTTATTGAGAGCTTAGAGAATGCAAAATAACATTTCTCAAATAAATTTTTTTGTTTAATTTTTAAAAATGTTGTTGCATTGAAATGGCTTTAATGTCTGTTATAAACCTGTAGTGCAGTAGGAAGAGTTATGTTCACAGCATCATGCAGCCATCCCCAGTTTGCTTCAAATTAAGCCCTTCCTGCCTTGCTACTCTGAAACCTCCCTTTCTCTCGACGAATTTGCCTATTCTAGATATCTCATGTCAATAGAATGATATTTCCGCGTGGTTTTTCTCTCACTAGGCATGATGTTTTAAAAAGTTCATCTGTGTCCAGCAAGTTCACCAAAAATATTTTCTCTTATGTATACGCACATAAGCAAATGCTTCCTGTGTTACATGGAGGTATTTATCCACTCATGTGATGACGGACATTTGGATGGTTCCCAGCTTTGGGCAATTGTTGAATATGGCTGAATATTGTTCACAGTTCCTGTGAACATGATGTATAAGTGTCTGATGGACATTTGTGGGTTTCATTTGTACTTCCCCATGGGTTTTTATGTGTGAATTGGTTTTTCATCCATATATTTTTTTTGTTGAAATTTTGTTTGAAACCTTTCGACCACTTTTCAAAACCATAATTTTTATTATTCAGTTGTAAAACTTTCAAATGTACTTTTACCAAGTTTGCTTTTAATTTTCATAGTAGTATAATTTGGGGAGAAATATTTTGAACATTGATAATGTCCAACATATTATTTTCTTTTCTTTTCATCCAATTCAAATTTTTGCGTCCTAATATTCTGGAAAGCTTTTCCAGGCCTACCCAAAACATTGAAAAGTTGTATTGCTTTAGCTGTTAAATTTAAGCTGATGATCCATTTCAAGTTAATTTGTATATAGTGAGCGGTAAGGTCAAAGCTTGCTTTTCCTTGTACACAACTTCCCACATGCCCCATGACCATTGATGGGTTACAACACATGTAGACTGGTGGTATGTTGGCCCCACTGACCTGGCCGAAAGTCTGGATCTGGTTTATCTGCCTTTCAGGTGTGCTGCATGCACATCACCCACGCTGTAATGTTTTAACAGTCACAGATACAGGAGTTTAGCAGGGAGTCGGAAGTCCTGCCCTTCATACCGCTCTCCCTTACTGAGTGCTCCCTTACAGGGCGGTTTATAAGGAAATGCATAAATTTTGCTTGTTTTATATTTTATTTGCTCAGCCAAGCTTATTGCTTCAAAGTTTACCTTCTTGTTGAAGATGGTTTGAAGAGAAGATATTAGGCAAAATGTAATTGAAATGCTCATAATTGAAGTGCTACTAAAGTGCCTCATTACTCCCCTTTCATACCCAGAGAGTCAGTCATCTAGCATGACAGTACTGGCATACGTGAAGCCTGAATTCCATTTCCAGTATCACATACACACTCACGCATGCACTCCCATCCACTTACAAGAAACAAGGGTCCCCAGGGCATATGCCGTTATCAGAGATTTGTAAGCATGCAACCATGCACTTAGTCTTTCTCTAGAATACAGAGGGCGGTTCCCTCTTTCAAAACTTCAAACGTAATAGCTTTAATAAGCTCATTACACCTAGATGGGAATTATAGGAATGCTAGCTTCTTGAATTCTCACTCTGATATTAAGCATCTTAGTCAATTTTTTTCCTTTTTCAGAGTTCATAGTATGTATTTAACCTAGATACTCATAAAAAGATATTAAGCTAAGTAACATGCAGCTTGGATTCACCCCCAAGTACTTTTCAACTATCAGGCAGGAAAAAAGGGAAAGAAAAGTACTGGGCAAAAGACCACAGTGTTTGATTCCAAGGCCATCAGCCATGGTCCTCACCAGTCACCAGCTCTGAGTCATCAAGTGCCGACAATTTCCATGGTATTGAGGAGCAGAAGATGTGGGATGGGTGCATCTTCAGATCAGCACTGAAACACCTCAACATCCTTCGCCTTACTTATTTTAAATTCACAAAGTGGTGACAATCATATTCTTGGCTTAACCCACATTAAGAAAGAAAAACAAAAATCCAAAACAATGATTTAATTGCTACCACATAATAATTGGAATATTTCCCATAAATGCAGATTTTTAGTGTCTCTCTGCAAACTAAAAGGTGTGGAAAACCTGAACTTAGAGTCGAGGCAACAACTCTCAACTAGCCTCCAGCACCAGCTGCTCTTCATGAGAACAGATGTTTTGACACATGACAACCTTGCTGAAGATACCTTTCCCACCTGCAGTTCCTAAAAGCTGGCTTCACCTTAGTGTTATGTGAAGATACTTAAAAATAATTGATGCTCATGGCTTACTTCTGGACATTTTACATAATCCATCTTGGGGATACAGGGCAGATCTTGGATGTTGGTAAATTCTCTAGGCAATTTTGCAGCGTGATCAAAATTGAGGGCCACTTGGATACGTCATTTAGCCTGCATATGTATCACCTGGCCATCTTGTTAACTGCAGTTGTGAGCCAGTAGGTCTAGGATAGGACCTCGTATTCAGTCTTTCTAACATGCTCTTAGTTCTGACAAAGCTTCTAGTCTGTGGGCCTCATGTTGAGTTAGATTCCAGAAAATTTGTATTCATTTAGTTTGTGTTTGGGACTCTAAAATACATACAGGTTTCAATCCTGATGGAAGCATATTCTAAGATGACAGTTAATGCACTGGCTGGAGTACAGATGGTCAGCCAGTAACAGCATCCTACTGACTTTTTGTTGTTGAGGAAGGATACCATCTCCGTTTGCTTTGTCCACTCAAATTCTTCCTCTATAATGCAGGTTCTTGGTTGACTCTGATTTCCAAACCATCTTTGCTGCTTTGTATTATAAGTGATATTCCTGTATTTGTGGAGGGAGCTGCACATCTTCTGACATTTTTAGGCACCAGCCAATGCCAATGCCAACAATTTGACCAGTACCAGTTGAACTGTATGTCCTGGTTAGTCTGTCTGTCTTTCTTTCTTTCTTTCTTTCTTTCTTTCTTTCTTTCTTTCTTTCTTTCTTTCTTTCTTTCTTTTTCTTTCTTCCTTCCTTCCTTCCTTCCTTCCTTCCTTCCTTCCTTCCTTCTTTCTTTCTCTTTCTTTCTTTGATCTTGTTTTGTTTCTGTTGATTTGACATGTCTTTCGGGAAGAAGGGAATCTCACCTGAGACAATTCCTTGGTTATATTGGCCAGTAGGCAAGTCTGGGAGAAATTTTCTTGATTAACTCTTAATATGGAAGGACCCAGACCATTGTAGGTAATGTCACCCCTGGGAAGGTGGTCTTGGATCAGTGAGGAACAAGCTACAAGCAGTTCCTCCATGACCTCTGCTTTAGCTCCTGCCTTGGCTTTCCTTCAGGATGGACTGTAGAATATAACATAAAATTAGCCCTTTCCCCCTAAAGTTCCTTTTGGTTTTGGTCTTTATCCCATCAACAGAAAGCAAACTAGAACACTGTGTCTATATGACGTATGAGCATTTTATTGGAGTGGTTTCCAGGATGTCCCCTAAGCCCCAGGGCAACCATTCTCAAACCCCAGGGTGCATGCATCAAATGACCTGGAGTTCCCTAAACAGCTTTTTTTTCTCACTCCAATCTGACATTTTTGCCTTAGTGAAGACACTGAATTTAAATTTCCAGTAAGCTTCAAGGAGATGCGCATGGCTCTGACTGAAGTATCTGGAGGTGTTGTAGAAAAGAAAGGCAGGCGAGTCGCACAATGGGCCCCCGCCTTATCATATCAGCGTCTTGCTTTATAACAGTTACATTTTGTGTTTACAGATAAGATTTTACTCAAGAGAAAGTTACTAGAAAACACAAGTTTAAGGCTGTGCCTCAGAGGTTAGGAACTTGTCATGCAAAGGAAAATACCCGAGTTCGGATCCCCAGCATTCAAGTCAACACTGGGTGGGCATAGGGGCTCAGCTGTAATCCCAATGCACAGGAAGTAGAGACAAGCGACCTTTGGTGCAAACTAGCTAACTGGACTATCTGATGAGGAGCTCTGGGTTCACATGAAAGACCCTGCCTCCATAAGTAAGGTGGAGAGTGATTGTCAACCACACACACGGACCTGCACATGCATACATATACATGTGAGTATGCATAGACACACACACACTCCAAGAATGAATACTGATATTGTATTGTCACTGCCTTTATTTCATAGAACCTATGGGAAATGAAAATAAAATACCATACTTGCTGTGGGACAATGGTCTGTAACCCTGTTACTTATATTTTAAATAAACGCTGATTGGCCAGAAGCCAGGCAGGAAGTATAGAAGAGACTACCAGGCAGGAAGTAGAGGTCGGACAAGAAGAACAGGAGAATCCTGAAAACAAGAAAGAGGCAGTCTGAAGTTGTCACCCAGACACAGAAGAAGCCAGACACAGAGCAAGCAAGATGTGACTCCCTCGCCGAAAAAGATACCAAGCCTCGTGGCTAACACAGACAAGAATTATGGGCTAATATAAGTTATAAGAGTTAGTAAGAAGCCTGAGCGAATGGGCCAATCAGTTTATAATTAATGTAGACCTCTGTGTGTTTCTTTGGGAATGAACAACTGTGGGACCTGGTGGGACAGAAACCTCAGTCAACACATACTAGTGATGTGTGGGAAGTTACCAATTTGATACAAATGAAACAGGTTATTTGGTGCCGTGCATGGAGAACTAACTTTATTTTCCTCCCATGTGACCCTCTCTAACATAAACTCTGTGTTGTGTTCAGCTATGATGGGAAAAAGTCAAAGAAAGCATAAGTGCACAATAAATTGCTGAAGACTTGTCTAAAAGAAAATATGTGATTAGGGATCACATACTGTTTTCAGGCTGACTAGACTCCTCTGGTGGGGTCTCTTTACAAGATTCTAGGGAGCGCAAAAGGATGAGATAGCTGGAAGAGTTCATAGTTTTAGTCTCCTCAGAGGTGAACCCAAGGAAAACATTTGTGAGTGTTTATTATTTTAGTCATCTTAGTTTGGATTAGATCCAAGGACTTCTACCACAGGAAACACATCATTCTCATTCACCAGAAGGCTCTGCAGTCGGCATAGTACAAAGAAGGTTCCCTGCTTTCTTAGATTCTTATTGCTGTGATAAAAATATCCCGACCAAAGCAACTTAAGGGAGAAAGGGTTTAGCTCACGGTTCCAAATAGTCTGTCATCATGGGTAAGTCAAGGGAGCCGCAGGAACTTGAATTAGCAGGTCACGATTATGTTCTCAATGAGAAAAGAGCAAAAACTAATGCGTGCATGCATAGGGCTCAGTTTCTTTTCTCCACTCAGACAGTCCAGAACCTCCTGCCTGGGGGGTAATTACGCTACTCATAATTAAGATGGATCTCCCTATACAAATGAACATAATCAATATTTAGAGAGATTCTACAAAGCCTAGGCTGACTTGAACTTCACACTCTCATGGCCACAACTTCAAAGTGCTGGGATTGCAGGTGTCGGTTACCACATCCCACATGGTAGGTGGATTCTTAAATACGATGTGAGCAGCTGCCTGCTTTTTGTCTTTTGTCTTCACCAGACACCAGGAGTAACAGAAACATTAGTGTACAAAGGAAATCTCTGATTTATTAGAATGTGAGTCACCTTTAAACGCGATTACATTTGCTAAGAATAAGCTGTGAATTTCATCTTTTCCCTTCTGCTTCCAACACTCGCAGTAATACAATATCAAATTTAGAATTTGACAAAAGACTAAGTACTTGGTTAAGAAAAAGTAGGATTCTTGCCAGAATATTGGAGAAGAGCCACAAAAAGGAACTTTAGGAAGAGAAGGGTGGGTGGTTGCAGAACCCTGAACTGCAAAGTAAGCCATATTCTGGGAGCAAATTTTTTAAAAGTTCAAGAATTCCTGAACATTTTCAGAGAACAAAACACGGGCTGACATCTTCTCGAATCATGGGAAGGTTGAGCCAACATCACTTTTTTCTTTAGGAGCTTCAGGTGTTGTTAATGCTCCAAGGATCTGCATACTTACATTTTAGAAACCATAGCATTCATTTGAGTTGCAGCCTGTCAGAAGCATTAGAGGGCGGTGGGCTATCTGAATGACCTACTTAGGGCCTGCGGGTCCAAGGACCGCCAGAGATCCCTCCTCGCAGAACTCTTCTTTTCTCCTAGGTCCCGCCTGGCCCCGGAGGCAGCGGTGCCAGGGTTTTGCAGGCGGCCGCAGGCTGCGGGCACTCCTTGCTCAGGCTCACCCTTTCACCCCTCCTTCACCCCAGGAGTGCCACGCCGGGTGGCGCGGTTTTTCTGACCACTAGGGAAGCTGTGCTGGCGAGGCCAGGAATTACAGGGCCTCCCTTCTTTGGTGAGCCTTGGCATCTGCGTCCTCCTGACCCTAGCCACTGCTTCTGAAACTCTAGTGTGTTCGAAAGGCGCAGGGTCTCGAAGAGAGCAGGTAGCAAGCCGGATTCCAGGAGGCCAGAACTTATCTTCTACCTTCCCCTGGGTCCCCACCTCCACTCCCTGTCGGGCCCGGGAGACGCCCCGCAGACGAACCAGCCCCAAACGCGCAGAAGTAGAGCTCCGCAGCGGGGACCGCCCGCCGTCCGGTCGCCTGGGACGTCCCCGTGCCGGGGGCGGAGGCGAGGGCGGCGGGGGAGGGGATTGGGGGTAGGGACGGTAGGCACCGAGTGCGGCCGGACCCTGGTCGCCCGCCCGGAGACTGGTAGAGGCGGAGGGCGCGGCTCGGGTTCTGGGGGCGGGGTCTCGGGCGCTGATTGGTGTGTGTTTGGGGGCGGGGCGGTGGGGCGGGTCCGGGGCGGGGCTGGCGCCAGGCGCTGGAGCCGAGGGTGCACGGCCAGGAGTAGCGAGCAGCTGGAGCCGAGTTGGAGGAAGCAGCGGCCACGGCGAGGACGGCTGTGCAACCAAAGAACCTGGACAGCGGAGCGCCGGCGGGTCGCGGTTGGATCGCAGGCGCCTGTGAGCTGCGAGCTTGAGAGGCCGCCGAAGCCCAGGCCAGGCAGAGGAAGGAAGCGAGCCGCTCCGGAGGTAGGTGGCGGCGGTGGGTCCCCGTGTGCCCGGGAGGGGGAGGCAGTGCGAACACGCTCGGCCGCTGCTCTTCCTGTCACCGGCAGCCGCTTCTGCTGTGGAGCCACTCGAGGGGAAGCGACCCAGATGCCAGCCCCCAGTCGCCAGCATCTCTCCGCCGCTGGAAAGCCTTCTCGGGCCAGTGGCTAGCCTGCGTGGTCGCGACCACCTCCTGCTGTCGTTTCCTCGGTGTTACCCGGCTTTACTCGCTACCGGGCGCATTCGGTCCCTGGAGTTGCCAGCTATCGCCGGCTCCCCTCCTCCTTCATCACCTCACGCTTCCGAGGGTCCCCTTTTGCCCTGCAGCTTCCTGGAACCGGGAGCGCGCGAGGAGAGCGCCTGGATCTCTGTCTTTGCAATAGCGTGACGTCCCCTCCAGGCCCGGCAGCTGCAGCCGGGGTCTCCGGCCAAGCTGGGCCACGGTGGTCCCCGGAGCTCGCCCCCAACCCCCGCCCTCCGAAGTTTGCCGCCCTCCTCTTCCGGGGTGGGGGAAGTGCGCCTCGGGGCGGTCGGTGGCTGGGGCTCTAGCTTGGCGTCTGGCGCCCGCCGGGCTTGGGCAGGTTGCTGGAGGCATAATGAGTGGGATCCTGGCACCGCCCGGAAATCCAGCTTTTCCTAACGCGGGGCAATCCTGGAGGGACCTGCCCAGCAATATGCTGCCGACCCGGGAGGGCCGGCCCTGCGTACAAGCCTAGGCTAAAATATCAGGGGGAATTGTCTGCAAGCCACTTCCTTCCCAAAGGCAGAAACTACCCGGCAGATCACGAGACAAAGAGAATAGAAACGCTCTGACCAGGCACGCATGTACAGAAATGCATTTTGGTTACCAGCTTTCGCGCACAATAATGCAAGGGTGTGAGCAGAGTGGCTGTGGCATGTTGAATGCTGTGTGCCGGCACTGGATTCAGGGGAATTCTGCTCCTGGCACTGCTAATACCGGAAAGGTCTCTCTTCCACCGTTAATTCTCGAAGGAGCTGCAGGCTCTGGTTCTGTACTGGTGTGAGTTTAGGTTTTATTTAGGGGTTTCATGGTTTTAGGGCTTAAAAATTTCTCCCCTTTCTTTCCCTGTCTTTCCCCTTTGTCAGACAGTGCGAAGTAGGAAAGGATAAAGCAGTTCCGGGTTTTGAATGTTGCATGAGATTGTCATTTTTAGTGAGATCGAGTTTCAAGTTTTAGGTGGTAGGAGCCTTCACAGAGCTGATTGACCTAGACTCCTTGGGGAGCCCTCTCTTAGTATTTCGTTAGCTCATAGTGTGTTTTGGACACCTTAAGTAAATTATGAGCAAAAAAAGCTTGGAGTAGTAGGCAGATGGGGTTATTTCTGCCACGGATTAGCAGCTTAATGGTTTCTAAAGTAGAAATCATTTTAGGACTTCAGGGCCTTCTGCACAGGTGAGGTGTCCCTGCATCGTTTGTCACTGAACAAGGAACCAGCACCCCAGGAGGTTTTTTTTTTTTTTTTTTTTTGCCAGTTACATTCACTGTTTTTGAGATAAAACAATGGTAAGCAAGTCGTTTTCTTAAGCACGCAAGTTGTTTAAAATTTGGAAAACAACTATTTTTGCCTAGTACAAAGAAAATGATCCTGATTCTTCTTGCACCGCTCCTGGTTCAAAGTCAGGTTGAAATAGGAAAGGCGAGTGGGGGAAAGCTCCTGGCTTTGCAGAAGTTCCCTGCAATGCCACCACCAGCCGCCTTCCCCTGTGCGCCTGTTGCAGGCCACACTTCTCTTCCATAGCAATCTGTCCGTTTTTATGATTTGAAGAAAGTTGGACTTAGCTGATCCTGGCTCTCAGACTGCTGTGGGAGAGTTTGCTTTTAACTTTCATCTTGCCCTGGGACTTGTTCCTTAGTTGCATAACAGAACTCTGCCATGTGCACATTGTTATCTGCTGTTTTATTTGCATTTTTTATGATAGCACTCTGCTTTTTCACATCTGTGATGCACTGTAGCCATGTAAAAAAGTATCTCACTGCCCACTGATCCAATGTGCTTTTTTCTTCTTTTTTTTTTTTTAATGAAGTTGGTTTGAGGAGAGAGCAATAGAACATGTTACAGGAATATGTATTTTGACTGCTGTTGGTGGGTTTATGCATGTATCTTTTGAAAATGTTAATTACACCTAAGCTGATGAATTGCTTTTTTTAAAAAAATTTTTGTTAGTGCATATTAATTTTTTGGAACTTTTTTCTTTCTTTCTTTCTTTCTTTCTTTCTTTCTTTTTTTTTTTCCCCCTTTTTGGTTTTTTGGGACATGTTTTTTTCGTGCAAAGCCCTAGCTGTCTTGGAGCTAGCTCTGTAGACTAGACTGGTCTTGAATGTACAGAGATCCACCTGCCTCTGCCTTCCAAGTGCTGGGATTAAAGGCAATGTACCACTACTACCTGGCAACTTTTTGGAACATTTTTATACATGCATGTTACACATTTTGGTCCTACTTACTCCCTCATTACCCTTTCTTGTCCCCTTTCCCCTGTCACCTAAATTTCTCAGAAGGCTTTGAATCTTAAGTACAAGTCTATGCAACTCACAAACTTTGTATCCTTAAAAGTGTTGGCTGTTCCTTTAAACTTTTGCCACGAACACCATGAGCTTTAAGGTTATAGTGTTGATTGAAATTTCCTTTCTGCCGCCCTTTCTCCTAAGTAGTTCAGGGGAGTGTTGTAAAAAGCATTCACTTTGAAAAATTGTCCACATACTTGTTAAAACAGAAACAATTCTGGTCCAGCTTTTATTGTGTTTGCATTTTTGATTTGCAAAATGTGTTTTATTGGATAGATAGTGAATGATCCAACTGGCGGGGGAATAGGGAGGAGGTTTATGGTCTAATTGACTATAGCCAGCTGAGCTAACGTTTGAGTGAGCTTTTACTTTTGACTGTCTCATGAATAAGAAGAACTTAGCCCCTGTCAGGCCATTATGTGTATTGGGTTGGCTACAGCCCAGAGCCCCTTGCATGGTGCAGGGTTTTGCTAGCAAAAGCAGGAATGAGGCAGCTGGTGAAGCTTTGAAAACTAGAAAGTCACCTGTCAGTGGAAGGGATTATCAGGTGTGTGTGTGTGTGTGTGTGTGTGTGTGTGTAGGTACCTTCATTATTTTGGAGGCAGTGTCGCAAGTTGTCCAGACTGGCCTTGAACTCTCTCTACTTGTAGCAGAAGTTGACTTAGAACTCTTGAGCCTTTTACCTCTACCTCCCAAGCCCTAGGGTTGGTTATAGGCTTGTGCCACCAAACCCAACTGTCAGTTTTGTTTTTACTTTAAAATTAGACAATGTAAATTGTATCATTTTTCCTTCTTGAAACCTCCGTTGTGATTGACTTTTAAAGTTCTCATTATTTATTGTGTTTTTTAAAGCCTCGTTTGTGTCCTCCCTAATGTGATTTTTTTTTTTTTTTTTGGTCATGGTTTTGCCAGCACTCTTACTGAAATCACGTGCCTGAAGTAGTGGCAATTAAAGACTATTTCTTGTACACTAAGGCCAAATGAACTGGAAAGTAGACTGTGTAATTACGTACAGCTAGTCTGTTTGGATTATGCTTTCTCTCACCCCCCACCCCACTACCTTCTGGTGAAATGTGGGGTGAGTGTACTACAACCTTAACTGCAGAAATAAAAAGGGCCTGTAAAAACATCTCCGGAGATTTTGTTCTGCCGCCATTGTTTTCCTTAAAGTCAATCAAATGTATAGCCATCAGCACCTGTAGTCAAAATAGTCCTCAGGTTAATGATCGCCTGGG
This sequence comes from Alexandromys fortis, assembly GCF_014885135.2. Lineage (NCBI taxonomy): Eukaryota > Metazoa > Chordata > Mammalia > Rodentia > Cricetidae > Alexandromys > Alexandromys fortis. Next base: position 7,679,498 of record NW_026067997.1, read on the forward strand.
AGAGAACTGAAGCCATAGGAACCTGGCAGAAGGTCAGGAGGCTCCGCCAATGGCCGTTGTGAGTTGGTAGAAGTCAGATGCCTTGCCGGGCGGTTCAGCCTTTGCCCCTTGCCTTCCTCCTGGAATGCCTCTGTGGCCCTGAGGACTGGGCTCGTCCCACGAGGACCCAGCTGCCCTCATTCTCCTGAGCATTGCGTTAGCGTGCTCAGATTTTCCTTTCTGAGGGCAGTCTAGGGAGCAGCCATGAAACCCAATTAGAGGACAGTGTCATGACTCCCACCTCGTGCCCTGTCACCAAGCAGGCTCCTGTCACCCTCCCTCCCACGTAACACCCCTCTGACCTCTACTCAGCTGCTTTCCACCTTGGGTCTGGAGAGAGAATTACTTGGGCTAAGTCCACAGGCAGGCTCTATCTGACTCTATTTACAGCAGGGTTTTATTTTAGGTAGCTTCGGGCTTCTTTTAGAACTGCTTGCAGCATTGAAAGGCAGCGCAAGAGAAAATTCCTGGCACCTGTCTGTTTCTGTTTTAAATCTGCATTGTGTAAAAGGCAGTGACGTTCAATGCTGATGTTGCTAGCAGTCCTGTCGTTCCTGAGAGCAGTCTGCAAGAGTGCCACCACTACAGTTGACTGTCACTTCAGGCACGCTATTTCACTCGCCTTGTTTTCCCATCTGCAAAATGGGGCTGAAAATTAAACCATGCAAGGCTCCCAGCACTGTGCCTGGCACACAGCGAGCCCCGAGTCAGGGATAATTATATAAAGCTTGTACCGAGAAGCATGGTGCTACGTGCTTTGTGAGTGTAATTGCCTTTAATCCTCATAATGACCTAGTGAGGGATAGGCCTACTTCTTCCAAGGCCGCACAGGTGACGAAATGATGGAGGGAGGGTTCTAGGACTTGCCAATAGCTACCTATCTAGGCAGGGATCAGGACAGCCCCTGTTAGCTACAGGGCAGAATTCACCCTTCCTGCCATGAATTTTAAGGACTCTTATTGTTCTCTCTCTCTCTCTCCTTCCTTTCTTTTTTAATTTTTATCTCTCTCTCTCCCTTCCTTCCTTCCTTCCTTCCTTCTTTCCTTCCTTCCTTCCTTCCTTCCTTCCTTCCTTCCTTCCTTCCTTCCTTCCTTTCTTTCTTTCTTTCTTTCTTTCTTTCTTTCTTTCTTTCTTTCTTTCTTGTGTGTTTCACAAGAAGAAGTACTTTAGGGCATCTCCCTTTGGTCATTCCTCCCAGGGCCATCATTTCAATCCCTCTCTACTGTGGTGGTGCAAGGAACCAGGCATATTGGTCTCATATCTTCTTCTTGGTGGAAGGATCCCCCTTCTTGGTCACATGGCCCTTCGTGTTACCCCTCTCTCCATCCTGACCCTCTTAGTCTTAGAAGGACTGCTGTGAGTGGGCCAGAGGAACCCTCTCTTCTTGGTGTGCTCAGGGACACCTAGTGCTGTAACCACTTTGCAGCCTGTCTCTTTACTGTGTTACCTGGATATGTACTCTCTGCCCCTAAAGGGCTTGCAGGCAGGAATTACACACCCTACCTACCCACATTAGCTACCCAGCCTGGAGTGGGGCAGCAGGCAGTGCATTCTGCCTAGCTCATTGCTTTCCAAAGGAATGAAGATATCAGATGCTGTAACACTGGGCTTACATTGAGCCCATCTTTTTCATCCTATTTTAATTGAAGCTATTCAATCCCATCACTTTATATGTAGACTCATGGTCTTTCATAGACTCCTAGGTCAGTTTAATAGTTAATAACTTCAAGAATTTTGAAAGGTAGACATATTTTCAAGTAACAGTTCTTGTTGCTCAAAAGACTGTAAGTTGAGGTGGGACGTTTATTATAGACTCTGAGCTCTGTCACACTAAGGGGGGAGGTTGCACATGGAGGTGCAGGCTACCCACCTTGTCTTGGCTATAGAGCCTTTTGGTGCTGCCACCCAGTGTCACGCTGCTAATTTCATCACAGAATAGTGATGTATAAGTAGATATCGCCTTGTCTTTTTGTTTGTTTTTAATTTTAAATGCAGTTTGAGGAGGTCCATTATTTCTGCCTCCCCACTCGGTTTCCCAAATCCTGTCCTTTGTAAAAGGGGAATATAATAACGCAACAAAACCAGAGGGCTGTTCAGAGTGTTTGGTTCTTTCTCATTGTGCCTGCAGATTAGAAGGTTAAACTAAAAATACATAAATAAATAAATAAATAATTTTTAAGCCATTGTACATTGAGCAGTCACCGATTTGTAATTGTCAAGCCTTAGAAACAATTTTATTTGGGCAAATAAAATAAAAATTGCTCAGTGTGTTAGCAGAGAAAGAAAATTTACTTCTAGTGAGTGAGACTGTAGACAGCTATGAAAGGATTGAGAGACTGGAGCAAAATAATAATAATAATAATAATAATTCCCATAAGGCAGTTGCATATGATCTTGTATAAGAATAAGTTACTTTTCAGTTTCTTACAGAATTCCTTTATGCTCCTTTGGGGGGGATACAATATCCTAGCCTAGCTTACAGTTTACAGCATAAACTTGCCTGGGTATCTGAAAGTACTACTTTGTTGACAGTGACTGTGGTCCACATACAGAGTGAATCAAGGTGGGAAGAGCTCACTGGGCAGGTGTTTGTAGTCGAAGAGAGTGGGAGGCAGAATTCAGTGAAAGTGGGAAATAGCTGTGAGGTCCAAACTCCAAATTGATCTCAGGCGGGCGACACGGGCACTCCCCATGCTTCAGGCTGCTAGGTGCTGCAGTCCTGGGGACAAAGCAAGGGAGAGCTTGCCAGCCCTTGTGACTCTGAGTTGAGGCTTTGCTTATCTCCCCAGGGAGGAGCCAAGGTTTTAGAAACTGTGCAGTAAGAGGCCCAGGAGAGTAGCACAGGGCAGACAGGCCAGGAGGAATACAGGTGGCAGGAGCTTCCTTTGCAGGACAGAGAAGGGCAGGTTTCCAGAAGTGGGCGGTCGTCCAGCAGTGATGGGCTCAGGATTCTTTTATTCCCTAGTTTATGGACTTCCTAGGCAAGGATGTCTTTTAATGGAGTCGTGTTGGAGGACATTGGCATAGCTGAGGTGGGAATAAGTTGTGGTGGTCTTCAAATCGGGGCTTCCACACGTGGACTGGATCTGTAGTTAGGTTCTGCATCTGGTGCCGAGTGCAATCACGCCCGAGACGCTAAACTTCCCCAATTGTCAAGTAAGAATATCTAGAGTACCTTGGTTACTGTGGGGATGGAAGGGGTTAATGGAGGCACAGCTGGCAGTAGATATCACGTGATGCCAGTTGTGATAACACTGCCTCATTTAAATGGGTATGGCAGGCCCAAGAAGTGTACCAAGTGCAGTCAGAGAGGGCTGCTTGCCTTCTCTGCCGGGCCAAGGTCTCGCTGAACCTTGTCACCACAGGACCAGGTCCCCACCCAAGTGAATGACTTGTATGCTCACCCTCTTTTTACAACATTGCTTCTAGACTGCTTCCCTGACACCCAACCTTAACCGTCTGCATTGATCATCCTGGCCTTGTTCTACTTGCTGTCCCAGAGTCATGTTCAACTTGCAATCTGCGAGCCCTAAGAGATCTGGGGTTTCTGGATCAGAGTCAAATCCGGGGTTCTGCAGAGCTTTTAAGATTCTCTCACCAGCCAGCGGCAGGGAGAGAGCATTGGCCCAAGCTTAGAGGCCTTGGCATGCAAGGTGGGGATTGCTTCTCGAGAATCTAGCCTTCAACAGTTATCAGACTCCTCCCAGAGTCTCGCCCCCTTCTGTGGACTTAGCCCCAGGCACAATCAAGAGGCTCTCAGGGTCAGAAAGCCCTGAAAAGGCAGGGAGCAGTTTCTAAGTTGCTGGTGTGGAACGTGCCTAACTGCATCATTGTGTTGTGTGCTAGGGGCTTGTTTCACGGGGGCTGGAGGCATTGCATTTCCTGTTCTACTGAGAAGCCCACCAAGCTGGTCCTCTGGGTGGTTGCAATTGAGGAAGTGCAAGGCACCAGCTGGCAGAAAGATCAGCCCTGGCTACTGACTTAGGACTTTCCCCTCCCCCACTAAAAGACATACATTGCCAGGAAAAGCTAACAAAAATTTCAGGGCAGATTTGAAGGAATTAAATTATTCTTAGGCATATTGCCTGGTTTCCAAGCTTTTAGGGATATGTAAATATTCATGTTCTTTGGAGTTCTGTGTCTCTTTTGTACAGAGCACATTAGTACAAAAAAAATGAGATTTGCTAGTTCTACATTTTTGTGTGAATTTATGCAATGAATATTTAATTTGATTCTGGATCTTTCAGAAGGAGAGGTTTTCTTCAAACGTAATCTAGCTTATTTTCTTTATACGCTCCACTGGCCGCATTAATTTTTACCCCCTCTGATGCCTGAAATGCAAAGTAGAGCACTATCCCAAATTAATATTCTCGCTACACAAAGATTTCCAGTGTTTGTTTTCACTTCCTTTTAATATGCAGCCCTCCTTAGAGCGTTGTTGTATAAAGCTAAGAGGCTTTAGCCATGTGAAGTTGAATGCTTTACACTTCTGAATGCCAACACAACAATTAATCTGTGATTAGATTTTGCTCCTTAAGACGCCGGCACTGAGGAGTGACTGTAACACTCAACTGCTAAAGTGTTTCTCTCTCCTAAACTTAGGAAAGTCTCCTTGATGGGACACAGGCCCGTGTGGCTGTGTTTGTATCACTTTTTTGTACAGGTGGCTGAACTGAAACCTTTAGCTTGAATTTAGTCTCTGCAGTAAAGGTAGCCTTGATCAGTACATGGGGTGCAGCGTGGATCTACAGTGCCTGCTGTCCTACTAGCCATCCAGGATGACTAAAGCTCTCCGGGATTGCTCTGCCCCCATATGCTTGGCAACTGAAAGACAATGTTTGTCATTACTCTGGCCTCCTCCGCCAAGCCTGCTTTACATAGTACTTCCGCAGCAGCGGCAGCGGCAGCAGCAGCAGCAGCAGCAGCAGCGGCGGCATGGCTACTTCCTTTCCTATCTTAACTCCTTAAGATCTAGCGGTATCCTCACTATGGGCCTGCAATCTGGCATCCAAGAAAGTCAGTGATGGTTCCTGCCCCACTGAAATCAGCTCTGCTTACAATGCCTCCGGTGTCCTCCTGATTTCAGCCGGAGTTTTCGGCTGGTCACTAGTACTTCTGCTGTGGCTGTCTCTATCCCATGAGCCTAGCAGGTCTCTTGGCTCTCCTTTGCCTAATATTGGTACAGAATTAATTCTCAGCAGCCCAGGGTCAAGCGCTTGCCCCCTTGCTTCTGCCAGTGAGCCTTGTCCACCTTCCACACATCCCCCCCCCCCCAATACTGTGTACCACTTCAGTCTATGCCTTTACAGGCCCGCTGCCTCCTCTCTGTCTCTGTCTCTGTCCTCCCTTTCTCAGCAACCCTCTCTTCCATTCTTTCCCTGTGCCGGTCCCTCCTGGGCATCGAGGCCAGACTGGGATTCCTTCGTCCTGTGACAGCTTCCCCGAATCGCTGTGCAGTGTGCACTGTCGAGGACTGACTTACGCTGGCTGTCTGTGTGCATGGCCCGATTGCCTTTCCAACCCAGGTTCACTGTTCCCGCTTTGTCTTCTGATGGATGAGACTGCCTTTGCGTCTTTCTGTACTATGACATTTGCTTGGTCTGTCTGTAGCCAGGAGCATGCCTCGCATTCCATTCTGGCTGCAGATTCCTGCAGTGTGGTCTCTCTCTCTCTCTCGAACCCCATGGCGTTTTGTGTCAGCATCTATCATGACATTTACCTACTGTTTTGGTTCCTTGTGTACTGGTCTTATCTCCAGAACATTGCCAAGCGCTAGGGCTCCATCTCCTGTCCCGCCCAGTGTTCTTAGAAGGCAGGGCCTGTCTTGCTAATCTTGGTGGTGTATACTGTGTCAAGCAGTCGCACACTGGCCCGTGTATGTAGCCTGCCAGAGTGATTAAGTACTTGTTGAATGGAAGTAGAAATTCAAATCCCCACAGATGGCAAAGTGTGATGTTCATTCATAAGCCTGGTTTCTGCTTTGCTAGGTGAAGCTGAGAGGGGAGTGTGGCAGTAAAATCAGACGACAGATGGACAGTGTGACAAGAACGTCAGAAAGGATCGGGCCTCGCTGCGAGAGTCAGCCTGGAGTCGAGGTGTTGACAGGCCGCTGAGAAGGACACCAGGGCGGACTGCGGCATGCCGAGGGAGTAAAGCCTTGTCTTCAGTCACACCATTGATGGAGGACAGATGGACAGCCGGACGGCCAGTCAGCTCTCTTAAGCCTTTGGATAGCGGTCCTTCGTCCTCGGCTGGCCACCCGTTAGGGATTTTAGCCCATTCTGTGAACTCGCTTCCCCTCAAAACGTAAACTCAAGACTGCGGTGTACGAGCCGACTCCTCTGTTGCCCGGTGACAGAGCTGCAGACATGAGCGCCGAAGGGTATCAGTACCGAGCGCTGTATGACTACAAGAAGGAGAGAGAGGAGGACATCGACCTGCACTTGGGGGACATACTGACCGTGAATAAAGGCTCCTTATTGGCTCTTGGATTCAGTGATGGCCAGGAAGCTCGGCCTGAAGATATTGGCTGGTTAAACGGCTACAATGAAACCACCGGGGAAAGGGGAGACTTTCCGGGAACTTACGTTGAATATATTGGAAGGAAAAGGATTTCACCACCCACTCCCAAGCCCCGTCCCCCTCGGCCTCTTCCTGTCGCCCCGGGTTCTTCAAAAACTGAAGCAGACACGGAACAACCAGGTCAGCATGACGAGTATGCAGTTGTTTAATAACCTTTTGTTTTTAGGTTTGTTTTTTTTTTTTTTTTTTTTTTACATTTTTTAATTGGTAAAATCTTAGATTTGAGCTGGGACATTAAGCTCTGAGTAGAAGTCATCTTGGCAGTTTGACATGAACTGATATAGTATATAAAAGTTTGGGCGACCATGACATGGCTTAGAAGTTTGCTTTTGTGTGGTTGGGAGCTTGTATAAATTGGGAGATGGTGTCTGAGAGCCTGTTTAGTGAGTACCATTAAACACTATTATTATAGTGGCCATTGACTTAACGCAGGCCTCCTATTCTTATGGCTGTTATTGCTTTGGGAAAGCAAAGGGTAAGTCTAGTATAAGCATATTTAATATTAATGTGGTTTGCATGGAAAAATGTCGAGTCTTGTAGTGACCACAGAACTCAGCAGAGAAGAAACCATTGTTTTTCTAACCTAGAATCTGCCCCTGGGTTTCCTCTCGAGGCTTGGGGTTAGCATAAAAGGAAAGGGGCTTCTGTTCCCACAAGGGCCGTGCCACTGTGGCAGTATTGCCAGTCATCTGCTTGGCTCCAGCGAGGAGAAACTCAGGCTCACTGGGTACTTCTTTTAAATGGAGGCTACCTCCATTCAAAATCCATGTGCTGGAGATGGCCTGGCCTTGGGCTTGGACACAGCTGTTCCTGGGTAGATTTTCTTTTCTTTTTTTATATATATATATTTTCAGTTTCTCACTGAGATGAGCTTCACGTTCAGCTTTGGTGCTGTCAGTTTTGTTAGATACTGTTTCTCACTAGTAAATCTCGGGCCCCTTTTGGAGGGGAGGAGGTGGCAGGGGTGGCGTAGTCTTTCTCCCCACCCCCAGAGACTCCGAAAGGAATAACCAGGTTCGTTAGACAGGTGAAGCTGCTGAGCTGTGGTTCCATACTGAGCAGAGCTGCACGGGGCCTGCACAGGAGGCTTCTGGAAGGGTTTCGAATCAGGTGAAGGAGCGCAGGAGAAGAAAGAGGCAGATTTCAGGGTGAGAGCTGCCTTTAGGCACTGGGCAACAGGGTGGAAAATGTTCCAGAGGGCAGATTTGAGATATCCCCGAAGGTCTGGCTGCTCTTTTGGCCTCCTGCATTGGACTCCAAAGGGATACTTGTTCTGAGAATGTTATACTATGGTTTTAAAACTGTACCAAGTTAAAAAAAAAAAAAAAAGCTTTTTGGTTTTTCAATCAAACCAGAAAGTCTTGAACTGTGCATTTGTTCGGGGCACTGACGGTTTTCTAAGTGCTGTGTTTCTCCCATATTTTGGTTTAGCAGACTGAAGGTTTACAAGTCCTTGGTTTTCTCTCTATCAAATAACAGCTTTCTGACCCGACTTCTCTTTGCCATTGTTGTTTGGGAGATTTGCTTACTTTCATTGTATGCCGTGTGTGTGTGTGTGTGTGTGTGTGTGTGTGTGTGTGTGTGTGTGTGAGAGTGAGACTGTGTGTATATGCATACCACAGGCATGCAGGTGCCCACAGAAGTCAATAGAGGGCGCCAGATCCCCGGAACTGGAGTTACAGTGATGTCACAAGCTACCATGTGGGTGTTGGGAAATTACACCCAAGTCTTCTGGAAGAGCCGCCAGTGTTGAGTCGCTTAGGGCTCTCTCTGCTCTCCTGACTTCTTATTTTTTTATTAAGCTAGAAACAGTTAAGTAGGTTCATTTAAGAAGAAAAATGACCTCGTTGCACCCCAAATACAAAGGGCTGCAGAACCATAAACAAAAAAGCTCAGCTGAGTTCGAGATGACTCATGAGGTGGAGCTGAGGGTGCCAGGTCATAATTACTGACGAGAAGACTCTGTGAAAAGTAGTTTCTAGACAAACACATATTCGATAACGTGCCCCGTATAAGTTTATTCGACTGTCATATGCAGTCGAGGGATGAGACCGACAGGAAAAATGACCCTCTTTTCTGTAAGGCGTGGAGCTATTCACCGTGCGTTCGTTCTCTGGTGAGCACGGAGGTTTTTAACAGCCTTTTCATTTTTCTTTCCGATATGTGGAAAGAGAGAAAAATGAAAAATTATAGTAGGATACAAGAAGAGGCCCGTCATGATATGTGTGGAAATATTAGGAAGAATGGGCCTGAACGTAAGTGAGAAATTCGGAATAACTGGAAGGTCGGGAAGACAGTGGAAGGAAGGGGTCACCAGGAGGGCACTGTACTAAATGTTCATCAGATACTCTAGGAACGTTAGCCTCATAGTCTCATTTACATATGATTCATGTGCCGTGGGAGGTCAGCAGTCCCGGGTTGGTACCGCTGCAGCTTTCTTTTGCCCAAGAAATATTCATTTCCAAAGCTTTGGTAGCGGAAACTCGTGTGACGGCAAGAAAAAAAAAAGCGTTCTTTCTCTTTTCACTTTTCCTCTTACAGAACAGACGTCCTCAGTCTTGTCATTCTCCTGTGGACTCTCTCCATCTAATGTGGCTTCTTTTGAATCCTCTGCTTTCTTTCTCTCACCTATAACCCCCCCCACACACACACTTCAAGCCTAAGAACTGGGTATCGTTCTCTCCTCTGGGCACCTGGACCCCAGATGCCGTTGATGGGCGGTGATGTCAACAGAGGAGGCTTGGACCAGTATGCATCTTATCCATGTTTCTTTTGGCCTGTTGATTCTCCACAACCCTGGGCATCCCCTTTTCTCTTCCTCATGTTTGAGAGGAGGTCCTGAACTCCTAGGCTCCGGTCATCCTCCCCCTCTACCTCCCAAGCACCTGGGACTACAGTTGTGTACCCACTGCTCCTGGATTACCATCTGCATTTCGAAGACTTTAACTCTGGCCCAAAGTAGACTCCTTTTGAGTTCTTCCTCCCTATGCCGTAGAATCCACCTTTCTCTTGCCTTGTAGTGCACGCATTTCCAAAGAAGACGGACATTTAGTTGTGGGGTTGAAGAAGCAGGTATTTTCGTGAGGACAAGCAGGCCCAGGTATGTAGCTAAGCTACTGAGTGCCAGGTACAAAGTAAATACTCTGTAAACGTCAACAACAAAACACAGCCTAGATGAACATCTGAGCGAGGAGCTCCTCTCAGGAAACGTGTCCCTTCTGCCAAAACGTTTTGCACACGGTTGTTTGGAACACCCTGGCCTGTGCAATGAATGAGTTTATTTCTCGAACCGTCTTGGACTGAGGGCATCACATTCATTCAGTAAACACAGGTGGGGTTCCTAGTTTGTGCTAGAAAGCAAAGCAGCAGACGAAATGAAGACGTTTTCCACGCCCATTCCCTCCTGGCTGTGCTGCCCTCTCAGCTCCAGCAGTCTTTCCTAGATCGCTCATCTGCTGACCCCCTCCGCTTCTCACCGAAGCTGGCCCTGCTGCCCCTGCCCCTCTGCTCTTTCACAGTGGTCCTGGTCCCCTGTGAGCCGGCTGTGCAACACAGTGCACTAGGGTCTCGTCCAGCGATGAAACCCCATGCTGGGGCCTGATCCATCAGCTACAACATATGTACGTGTGTCATGTGTAGGTGCACAGGCCGGATAGCTCAGCCTGCTTCTGGCCTCACCTCCCAGGTACCCTGCCGCTTTGACCTACAGCACTGCCTGTTGTGCCTCAGAAGGCTTATCTTCTGCCCCAGCCCTTGGGACAGATCGTTCTGCCTCTGGAAAAGTGGGTGACGCTGATAGGGAACAGAAGGTGTGTCTTATCAGCGGGTGACCTGGGTGGGGCACAGATTTTGTATTATTTGCAGCGCCCTCCCCCTTTATGGCTCTTTCTTTGCATGAGGGTTGCACTTATCACTATGAGGTTCATGTTTTATTCCACCTTCCTGTAACCTAGCGCCCCACTTGAGGTTCTATAGGGGCGACCTTTGTACTGGTTTGCTTGTTTGTTTGTATGTATGTAACCTGTATGCTTCACACGGAGGCACACAGCAGCGATCTGGCCCCTCTGCCTGAGCTATTGGGTAAAGGCATTCTGTCTGACACGCAAGCTGACGCTGTTGGGGACTCATGTTTCCTCTCCAGTACAAGGAAGTGAGTCAATCGTAGGTGAGGATTTAGGGATGGGAAATACAAGCACATTCTTCTCGTGCGGAAATTGTCTGCCGCGCTGTTTAGCAACTTGAACACATACTTTGCAGTCCTCCAGGTGATGGCAGGCATTGGCTGGATACTTCATCTTGTGAGCTTCTGGCCGAGACAGTTTGTGTAAATCCGTAAAATCTGCCAACTTGAGGGGCCCCTTGGGCACCCGAGTTTACATAAACCTCAGGCATGCCCCGTGCACCCATGACCCTGAGGTCTCCTGACAGCAGGCCCTAGCTGGCTTCATATATAAAACAAAAAGCAGACATGGGCTTGAACTGTTTGACATTTTGATCAAAATCCTTTCTAAATACGAAAAGAGCAGAGCCTGCGTTCTGTTTTCACGGATCCCCGGGCATGTTTTCTTTATGTTTTTCACACCCGGGCCTCTGAGTGTCCCTCCATGCCTGTTCCTCCTTGTTCGAAAGCAAGGCTGCAATAAATCACATAAGTCAACTCTGCACCACCCAGAGGTCATAGAAAGGAGAGACCTGATCCCAGATTACACACCTTGGTGTGGTGCCATGTCCTGAATGCACGATTCTTTGCCGGTGATATCAGACAGGAAGGCCCGTTTCAGAACAGGTCTTTTTTCTCCTTTTCTTAACTTTGTCCACCTTCTTTCCTCCTCTCAAGTATGGCATCACCAGGAAGCTGGAGGACTGTCTCGGGCATCCGACTTTGGGTGGTGGTCCCTCCCTTGTTCTGCGTTCTGTATCTGTGATATTCTGCAGAGAAAGCAGGACAAGGTACAGGACCTCTGATGAGAGGGCCCTTGAGCCTCCCATCTTCTCTGCTTCTGAATAGCCAGAAAAAGCTTAAATGTTTGCCTTCTATGTTTTCCTAGGAAACAGAATATACTTCTTGAAAGATGGTCAGTGTAATTGATTAATCACAAATGTTTATTTTGATTGTTGTTGTCATTTTACTGGTCATGAGGATAGTACTGAGTATCAAACCCAGGACTTGATGCATGCTAGGCGAGTACTACGTACCTAGCCCATATCTGTTTTTGTTTTTGTTTTTTGTTTTTTTTTTTTTTGAGCTAAGGTCTCATCATGTAACTGACTTGCCTGGAACTCACTATATAGACCAGGCTGGCTTTGAAGTCATAGAAATCTGCCTTCATCTGTCTTTGGAGTGCTATGATTAAAACATCTATCATCATTCCTGATTACAAATGTAATTCTTAATTTTGATAAAGTGAGATGACCCTAACCACTTCTTTGGTGATCACAGAATTTACTACTTACAAATTATTACATATTATGATCTAGCCCTTCCTTCCTTGAGAATATAAACACATAATTAACAATTAATATTCTTGACTTGTTAAAATATTTTTCCTGAAAAATTTTCCTGTTAACTTCAAATGTGATCACCCCTCCCCCCAACCCTCTCCCCTCGCCTCCTCCCCCGGAAATGATTGCAAGGAAGGAGAGGCATATTTATACCCCTTTGTAAAGGAAAACCAGAAGAACAGAAGTACTCTCCTTTCCCCCCTTTCCCAGGAGGCCTCAGTCCCTCTCTGACACACTAGTTAGGAACTGACAGGCAGAGTAAAGAGCAGCTGAGTCAAGGATGCCCTGGGCATTCCCAGCCTAGAGGAAGGACACACCTCCTTCCATGGCTATTACTCACAGGGTCAGGCTGGAGCAGAGCCGAGGTAGCAGTAAAGTTACATGCCTGGATAACTGGACCCGTACCCTTCAGAATCAACAGCTAAGACAGGCAGCTTAGGTTCGTCCTTAGCAGACTTGTCTCTGTTTTTATCATTATGTATGTATTTATGTGGGCAAGTGTTGGTGACCTTGAATTTCCCTGGAGGTAGAGTTACAGATTGTTGTGAACTGCCTGACGTGGATCCTGGCGATCAAGCTCCTGTCCTCTGAAAGAGCACACCTGCTCTTAACCACTGAGTCATTTCTCCAGGCCCCACGTTTTTTTTTTTTTTTTTCCTTAAGTGAAATGCAATAGGTCCCTCTAAGCCCTGGTTTTGCTTCTCGGCTACCTGAGGTCAACTGGGAGCAGACAACATTACTATACAACTAGACATTTTGAGTGAGAAAGGGGCAGTGACCATATCTGACTTTTTAATGCAGTATATTGCTATGATTACTGTAGTTTTTTATTAGTTATTTATGCATTCTACTCTTATAGGTGTGTATGTCTAGGGAGAAAATGGTATAAACAGAGAGGTTGGTACAATTTGTGTATTTAGGTGCCCATCAAGGGTCTTGGAACTACTGTATTCCTTCATGTGCTATTTTAAATTTCTGGACTTAGCATTTTTTGGTTTGATGTGTACGTATGTATGTGTTTGCAAAGTGTGAGAAGGGCCACAGACCTTACCTGTTCAGTGTGGATGAAGCCCTCCCACTTCCGATTCAAACAACTTCTTTAAACCAGAGGAGTCTATTTTCTTCATTAAGAATTGAATTAATGTCAGTGGCCTAAGTTTTTGCTGTCATAAAGGTAAAACCCCATAGACTACAAGTATTCTCTCTTTAGTTGTCGCTAGGGTTTTGGATAAGTTTGATGTCTAGTGTGGTTTCTAGGCGGATGTGTGTATCTTTGTCCAAAAAGGGATTAGTAAACATGTCTTCAGTACAGTTGGATCTGAGAAAATAAACATTAGAAAAATTTGAAAGTCAACAACAAATGGTGCCGTACATCTGCTAAGTTGCATCCCACAAGGGAAAAAAAAAATTGTACCTGTGGGAAATGCACATGCCAAGTGTGTCGTCACTTGCATATTCATAGTTGAGTGCGTAGCGAACAAACAGAACGTAAGTGTTCACAGTGCAGCTGGCTGTTGCTTATGTGCGGATTCCTGTTGCTAGCCGATTGCCCGCACAGGAAAGGATGTGAGATGAGCCCAAGACCGCGATGGGGACGGGGAGATAACTTGATAGCACTGGCTGGACAAGGGGCAGGATTGCTCGATAGGCTGCCCTTCATGTCTCCATGACTTCGTTTAACTTAAAGCATTTAATAGCCTAGCAGTCTTTAGGTTCTTAATAAATCCACATAGAGACCGACAGATGAAGGTAGAGATTGCTTATATTTCGGTAACTTGGATGTAATTGCTATCAATTGTACAAAATAGTGTCAGATCACTTTCTTGATCATTATTTATACAAAAGTATCCTTATTTCCCCTTATTCTAGGGCGGTGGCAGCAGAAACTTTGTTAACTAACAGTCTTGGAACTAAAAGCCAAATACAGTGTACATTGTTCAAGTACAACCCTGGTGGAGAGGGAAACCCGTGACAGGACTTTCTACTTAATGATGTGTGCTGAGCTTTCTCCCAGTGGCCCCCAGCCACTCCAGCTGCCTGGATGGCATTTTTGGGAAGTCCTTCTCGGGACTATTTCTTTGATGGAGGGGTTGGCAATCTACTTGTTGTCATATATCTTATCTGTTCTAGTGGCATGCATTACTCCGGGCTTAGGTTATTCTGACTGTCGGCTTGATGCACTTGAAGTTAGTGTAGAAGATTATCTGTAATTTGTTGATTAAGTTTGATGTCTAGGACAGGAAAGGATATCGGCATACCTGAAATATAAATTCTTTCTGATTGTGCTCTTTGGATCAGAAACTCTGCTTCACTTCCTAAATATTCCTTAACCACTTTAAGACCAGCGCACGCTAATTGTAAAATGAAAAGGTCATACCGACTCTTCTGAGATGAGGCTGTTTTTGTTTCAACCTCTCAATTTCTACTGAGGTTGAAACAAAAACAGCTGGGCAGTGGTGGCGCATGCCTTTAATCCCAGCACTCAGGAGGCAGAGGCAGGCGGATCTCTGTGAGTTCGAGACCAGCCTGGTCTACAGAGCTAGTTCCAGGACAGGCTCCAAAACCACAGAGAAACCCTGTCTCAAAAAACCAAAACCAAAAACAACAACAAAAAAAGAATTGTTGGAGAACTAATTCCAGCACACCCCAAGGATAAGTTCTTTCACCAGTAGTACCCCAGTAATACTACCCTGAACCCCTGGATGCGGGACTAATAGAGAGTTTATGTGGAGGAGTGACGTAGGGTAGCTGGGTAGAAGAAGTGCCCACAGGACCTCATCCCAGGATCTGCTCAGAAGCTGCTCTGGGGGTTATATGAATTATTGCTAATGAAGTGTCCAGTTGATACTTCTTGCCAATATATATGATCCATGATCTTAAGACATATATTAAGACCAGTGTATAGTGATTTCTGTACTTTTATTGGTGGGCACTTGGCGGCTGACCTCCCTATTAGCTCATGACTCTTCAAGGTTTATGGGCAAAAGCAAATTAAACAGTGTCTGTGGAATGCTGTTTAATCCTGTGCCGCCTCTGTATTCATGTTGTCCTTCAGGATTTGTCTAAAGGATATTTGAACTAAATTCTCGGATAGTGCTGTGTATAGATTACAAAACTTTGCTTATATAGACTTCACATCTCTAGAAGAATTTGCATATTATTAGGCACGACCCTGTCATGGTACTAATGACAGTCTTGTGTGATCATCATCTTGGTCCAGCTTTCTCTTCGACAGGAAAACACCTAATACTGGTCTCAACACATAGGGTCAGTGGCCCAGCAAAAAGATGCTGTCTTAGCTTCTGCCTTGTTCTACTTGTTTTGATAAAATGCAATTTTCAAAATTACTTAAAGGTGCTGAGAAGTCACTGTTTAGTGATATTAGGTGTTTTCCTCCAATGTTATAAACTATTGTGACTGCATTGAATGCTCTTGGCTTTAATTTTACCTCATTTCTAAGAAATTATTTGTTTGTTTGTTTGTTTTCTGGTGCTGGGACTTGAACTCAGAGCCTTGTGGATGCTAAGCAAGCATTCTAACACTGTGCTACACCCTAGCCTTTTGATGTATATTTTAATTCAGCTTAAGAATGTTGTTTTTTCACTAAACAATTCATTTGACTATTTTCTATTTCTTGCTTATTTCTATCCTAACTATAGACACATAGTTGGTTATGTTGGTGTCACTGTTAAACTTGGTATGTATGATTGTTTATAGTTTTTATATATAACATTTAAAAACTTTACATATTTAATTTGTTTATTATATATAATTTTAAAGCATTCTCTGTCAACATTGGGTATGTTGGTGTCATTGTCAAAGAGTTATGTATGATTAATTATAGTTTTTATATATAACATTTAAAACTTTACATATTTAATTTGTATATTATGTAAAATTTTAAAGCATTCTCTACCAATAACAAGCTCTACTAGGTTTGTTGGTTTTTTTTTGTTTGTTTGTTTTGTTTTGTTTTATTTTATTTTTTGTCCTCCCAAGACAGGGTTTCTCAATGTAACCATCCTGTCTGTCCTAGAACTTCCTTGGTAGACCAGGCTGGCCTCGAACTCACAGAGATCCACCTGCCTCTGTCTCCCAAGTGCTGGGATTAAAGGCGTGCGCCACCACTACCCAGCTCTACTAGGTTATTTTTAAAGTAGCCAAAAATGCGTTTTTTAATTTTGAAAGAAACATATTTAAATAAGCCAGAACACTGACTTTATCTAATTCCAAGGAATGAGATGGAACAAGTGTGTGTAGAATATATCAAAGTATGTATAACATCACTGTCACTGTCCCACACTTTCTCAAAGGTGGATTTACTGAAAATATCTTTGATTTTTAAGCTGACCTTAAAATTCTGTAGACATAAGTGTCTTCCAGGCCCCTGCTAGGCATTTTATAGCCAGGTTTTAATTTGCAACTTGCTTATCCTACAAAGGTAGGCTCGGTTCTTATAACAATTTTGAGATAAGGCATGAGATTAGTGTGTGAATATATTTGGGGGGTGGGGGGAGAAGAAAGGGGATTCCATAGCCAAGGAGACTTTGCTGAGTAAAGAGCCACATCCGAGAAGGTGGCAGCCACAGCATGGGTCTTGACTTGGAATCGTCCTTAACGTCAGGGGCCGCTGAAGTTTGCTTTGGGAATGACCTTCATGTGTGTCTGCCTCATCTGCTAAGTTACACCAGTTGTCCCGTTCACTCAACTGCAAAAACAGCTACCTTCATAGTACATACCACTTCCGGCATTTTCTTATTTCTGATAAAGATGTCAAAGGATGGACTTACAAAGAGATGGATGAAGCTTCAGAAAGACCATATTTTGGGTATATGCCTACATATGCCCCACTCCCACCCCAGGAAACTGTACCTTGGTTAGATAGTTAACAAGTTATATAGTTTTATGAGCATATATAGCTGTCCCCACACAATACCCCGCCTCTCTTATTTTTCAAGCAACTAAATGCTGCTTCACCTGCGTCTGAGTTTCTAGTTTTCATAGTTTGGGCTCATATCCTTTCGATGAGAATGGAGCACAGGCTGGGTCTGACCTGCTTCAAAGCCAAGATCCTGAGACTCTCCAGCCTAAGAGCTGTGTGTTTTGGCATGAGAAGAGCGGCTGCTTGGAGTCTTTACATCCAAGAACTCGCACGTTGAGTCAAATGAACCCGGAGGCTTGTTCCCTGAATTATGTCAAGGTTAGCAGTAAATGCCGCGTTAGGGGGCTGAGTAAATTACTAAATTCCCGTGAATGTCAAACTTTATTTCTCAACAGAGTCTGCCACTGCCAAGTTTGTAATGTAAACATTGTGTTCTGTTGCCTGTCCTCCAAGGACAGAAGGGTGGATGAGGGCCTGGGTAGGGCACAGGTGAATTTTATTTCTAGGAATTTAAGAAGACAATGTGATACTATTCTGTGTCTGGAGCAAGGAGTGCCAGGAAGACGTCTTGAATATTCTAATGCTTGCTTTTCCCTCTTCAACTGAAAAAAAAAAAAAGTTATGTAAAATATTCCCTGAGTTTAAAAGGCCCTAACTGGTAGCGCTGGTATAACTTTTTGAGAGCCTCAAAGAGGCTGTCGCTTCCCACTGCAGTCATAAGAGGCAAGAACAAAAACTCATTCTCAATGCTTCCAGGAATCAGGACTTTTTGGGGAGCCTGCCTGTTGTAAACGTAGTGAACCCAGGTTTAAAAACACAATAGAGTAAGGTTTGGGCACCTACAGGTATCCAGGCAGCCTCTCCACCTCCCTGTCTCTGTTTCATCTCTGGGGTGTTTCTCTCCTCTTCTTACCTCACCAACTGTACCTACCTGTTCAGTAGGAGGTAATAATTCCAAAAATAACCAAGAGTGAGAGCTATGGCGCCTGAGACCTGTAATCCCAGTGCTCAGGAAACTGAGGGGCAAGGATTTCAAGGGCAAACTAGATCACATAATGAGATCTGTCCAAAAAAAACCCCAATTTCCCTCAGTAAGCTAGGGGGTGGGACTGTAGGGCAGGGTCTGTAAGGAGCTGAGTGACTTAGAAAGTCATAGTTGACTGAAGAGCTGTGCATTCGGGGCTTTTGACCAGTAAGGACCTCGGACAACCAGACTAACCACTGGAAAGGATTGTTCTTTCAGACTAGCAAAACTACGCTGAAATGAACATCTGTTTGGGAATGGCCTGGGAACTGTTGGCTTCACTCTGCCACCTGACTTTAGACTTGAAGCCAGCACCCCAGTGGATGGAGAGGATGGGCCAACAGCATTATCAATGAGAGATCTTATTCATTCCTAAACAGGAAAAGCACCCCCCCAGGCCTCCAGAGAACTGTCATTTTGTGCACACCGTGGGTTGGAAGGCAAGAGCTACTTCTCACTCAAAGTGAGGGGAGTTGCAAGTTTCAAGCTTGCCTGCTCAAGGTGGACAGAAAGCGGAAGGGTGATTATGAGCTGAAGAGACAATAGGCTGGGGTGACTTGGAAGGGGAATTATTAAAAAAAACTTCCGTCATAGTCAGTGAAAAACCAGGATGGACATGGCCGAAAAGTAGATCTTGCAGAGCCCGAAGAAGAATGAGTGGAAAGGTGGGGGAGATGTACAAAGGAACGCGGGGTGAGAACCCAAGGCTTGGTGAGCTGGAACTCACCTGTTCAAGTAGAACAGGGCAACATGGCTGAGGAAGCATCAGGGCTGTGTGCCATCTCAACGTATTCTCCATTGTTCCGCGTGGTGTCCCTGTAAAGCCACCTTTAGATATGTTGTAGAAAACTTTTTAGATAATAGAATGATTGTAAGAGTAATATTAAGGTTCTTTGCCAAAACGCGTGCAAGGTGTTTGTTACCAAGCAACAAGTTACCCTCTGTCTCTAGCGATCGGTGCTCAGAGCTGTTCAGTTTCGACAGTTTTGAGAAGTGATGGCAACCAGGGCATGAGCTGCTCCCCTTAGGCTCTATATCTACTTCCTTGCAGAGATGTTTTAACACACAAGTCTTCTGAAATAACACATTAAACCTTTCATGTCATGTAGGGAAGGCAGGACTTAAAAATTGTATTTTCAGCCTTAAGTTCACAGCTAGAAAGTGCATACATTAAAATTGATTGTGATTCACTTGAGGATTGTTAGACATATACAGGGTAAATCTTCCAAATTCCTAGAATTATAATGATGAAACCAAAGTATCTAAATGTGATTGGAAAATGCTGACTCGGCATAAAAACTTTAAAGAACTATATGTATGTCTCTATGTGTATACACACATAAATCCAAAGCTAGATTTATACCCGAATTTGCACGTTGCACATGTTTTGGATACTCTTTTAACACTTATTAACATGTTAGCTTTCTCCTTTCTGTGACAACTTTATGATGGTGGCCTTATAAGTACACACCTGTTGTAAAAGTGTCGTTAAATGATGCCCCCGAGTCACACAGCTAGCAAAAAGGTGGGCTGTGACCTCATTATACTCTCAGGCAGATGTGCCCTGCTCACAAGGTAACCATTTTACACCACGTGACTCATGCACTCCTGTTGAGCCAGGGGTGTGTCCTGGAGCCAAGGACAAATGACCCCTTGGCTTTCCAGTGACCTGTGCTCTGCCAAGACAAAAGGAACTAAACAGAGTAGATGTTTCCTGTCTCAGGAAATCAACTCAAGAAAAGCTAACGTATGAAGCAGACATGGGAGTCATTCTTCCTGACGGCAGAGGAATGCCAGGTCAGCAAGCTGGGAAAGGAAGGTTCATGTTAAAGACAGTAGTTTATCCCCTCTGCATGCTGCAGCCTGTTGTTGTTGTTTAAGGGCTGTGTGTGTGTGTGTGTGTGTGTGTGTGTGTGTGTGTCATTTGGGAGCCAGGGAATAGCCTTAGATGCCATCCTAAGAAAACTATCTATTTCTTTGAGACAGGGTCTCTCAGTGGTCTGGAAACATAATGTTTAGGGTAGGCTGACTGGTCGGGAAGCCCCAGGGACTGTCCTGTCTCTGCCTCCCTAGGACTGGGATTGCAGATGTCAACCACCATGGCCAGCAATTTTATGTGGATTCTGGGGGGTCTTTGTCCTTAAGAGGCTAGCACTCTAGTGACTGAGCCACCCCCTCCAGTCCAAACCTGTGAGTCTATTAAAATTGGTGAAAATATGAGCTGTCAAATTAGCCTTTACTTAACTAGTAAACTTCTTGATGTTATATATATTTTATTCATATATCATCTACACATTCCAAATGTTTATGTATAAAACATAAATTAGTATTCATATGCACATTATTATATACTCACACATAATATATATGAAATTATATTTACATAAATAGATCCGATAGTATAGCTTATAAGGTCCTAGGGAAGGTTTTGCTGGGCTAATTATACGAATGTCCCTTTCTCATGGTGCCGCTTGTTCTGTCAAGCAGGCTGTAACTTGCTGCTACTTTACTGGCCTTCATTGTTTGGAGTTTTATGGACAGTTACATTGTAACTGTCACTTGTGGTCTAATCTTCCCCTTAAGGGAAACTTGAGAAACACTGTCAGCTTTTTTTTTGAGTAGAGGAAGTTTAAACATATTGGCGCAGAAACTTCACAACTGTTTAGCTTAAACTCCCGTTCCTGTCAGCCCACATCTCCGCAGCCCCTCTGCGGCTGGAATCGGCTAACTTTGGCTCTCACTAAGGAAACCTTTCACAGAGCTCAGGAATGTTTACCTTTCTTTCCTTTGCCAGACCCCGGATCTGGGCAGCAGGTCCGAGAACTGGTTGCCTATCACAGTTTGGTCAAATAACTGAACTGTCAGAGTTCACAGTCTTCAGTTACATAACTGCCTTTGACCATTTCCAACTTCATTCTAAAACCTAGGCAGGTAATACTTTGAGTAATTTTGTTTTAAGGGTAAAGCAATCTTTCCCTCTCCCTTCCTCCCTCTCTTTCATATTTCCCACTGGGCTCCTTCCTTCCCTCCCTTTTTTCTACCCTTCCTGTCCTTGTATTGTCTAGCTGTGAGAGACTTGCCTTTCATACACTTCACAAGGGGATGGGACCGTTTCGCAACAGCCTTTCCCAATGTAGACCTGCGGTCCAGCCTCGCCTCTCAGGCAGCCCGGCTCAGCCTGTTCTCTAGCACACACTGAGGCTCCGGCTGTGGTTTCTGCTTGGACGTTGATGCGCCACTCGGTTCAGTGGGTCCTTGAGGAACCTCCTTTATCAGCTTCAGATGCTGTGTTAGTTCACGTTTAGAAATGTGTTTACTCTCACGGGAAGCAGGAAGGTTAGGTAATAACGACTGGAAACTCTTTTGACACGAAGGTGGGAGTATTTTGCCTCTAGAGGATGGGAAAGGGAGTTCCTGTTTAGTGTCGCCACTGAAGGCCAGGCAGGTGCTAAGGAATGTTGTCACCTGACTCCGGACCTCTCATTTGTGGGCGTGCACCTGAATAAGTACATGGGTTTTCGATTTGCTAGAAAGGTAGTATTTGTGACTTCATGGTCCTAGGTTTCACACTCTCATTTTCATATACATACGTGTAAGAGGAAATGTCCTGCTCTGACCTGCAAAAACTTCAGCTTCCACGTGGCCGTTCCTAAGTGTGCAGGTATGCGCGTGCGGAGTGTGTGTGGTGTGCTGGGCATTGTGCACCTCACTCTAGGCTAACTCCCTAGTCCTGTTTGCAGGTTGAGGCTTAGAGAGGAAACCAGACCAGGGTCACGCACAGCGGCTGGAGAGTCAGTCTGCACAGCAGACTTGCTTCCGAATGTGTGTTTCTCAACACTATGCACACAGCCTTCACAGCCAGCCTGGAGGAAAGGGACCTCTAGACAGTCGTATTTGACGCATTAAGAAAGAGCAGTGTCTAAACCGTTAGACTTAAATGTAGTTTAGAATTTCCATAATTTTTGCTAACATTCCTTTTACTCTCAAGGTAACTTACAAATACCACAGCTAGGGATGGTCACGTGCTAGATTGATTCATACCCAGTTTGTGTCAAAATCATGTACTTGAAGCTTGTAGTAAACCAGAGACCTGTAGGAGGCAATTTGTCTACTCATTACCTTTCAAATTTGTTTTAATAACTATATTGTACATGGTTACGCGAGGCTATTTTCATTCAAGTATATAATGTACACAGAACAAACTCCTCACCATCCCCCACGACCTTCCCCATGTACTTATTTTTATGAGACATATCCATTACTTTCAAAGTTCCCTTTGTAAGATTTAACAGGTGAAAGGTGCCATTAATTCATTATTAGTTTTAGAACCTAGATTTGAAATTCTTAATAGCAATCCCAGTCCAAAAAGGCTATTTTTGTTTTATCTGATTGGTTAGGGGAAAGTTCACTGTTTGCTTACAAAAAGAATAGTTCTGAGCTTTTGAGTCAGGATGTGAATGTTTTTCATGTGGCTTGAAGTTGAGCCTTGCTCTGAGAACATAGTGGCCAGACTTTGGTTCACATCTTGGGCATAATTTGTGAGGGCAAAACGTTTAGGTGTTGGGCGGTTCTGTGAGGTCATCAGATGAATGCAATGTTTATCTTTGAAGTCCTTTATTTCAGGGGACACCAGAGCCAGGAAAGCCGTTCCCACGTTGTACTCCCACGTTGAGCCCGTGAGACACAGTGTTGTCTGTGAGAGACCACATAGCCTCAGGGCTCTCATTCCATCCTGTTCAGGAGTTGGGGTATCCCAGTGTCATGAACAGAGTCACCCTCACTCCTGTGAGGTGGAAGTATGCTGAGCCCAGGCTTGCTCACAAAGCCAAGCAAGAGCTGAGGATTTCCCATTGTGGAAACGCCTTCCTTTGTCGTCTTTGGATTAAACCCTTGGTGTCTGGGTAAACTGTAGTGTGTCTATCCAGGGAAAGCCCCTGTTCTGGCAGAGGAAGTTGGACCTAAGTGGGAATAAAATTTGCTGACCCCTGCCTCTGAGGGTCACATTTTTCATTTATGTTTCCCATTACTCATCATAAATGACAGTGCCTACAGATAGGGAAGCCGCCCTCTTCCCACCCTCCCCAGACACCACATAATGGAAAATGCAAGTTTTCTGCAGAAAGCGGCGGCGGCCGCTGCTTCTGCTGCTTCTTTTTAAATAAACTAAACAAAATGTCAGTCTTTGATGAGACTTGCTTCCTGCCAGAATTCCCACTGGTCTAGTGTCACAGTTTCCACACAGTGCTGAGATGAAGGAGGGAAACTGGTTCTAAACCCCTTTACGGGAAACCTGCACTTCTGCCTCAGGATGGGGAGAAGTGTTCTGGACCTCGGTGACAGGCACGTAACACCCGCTGGATGCTAACTGCTGAAGGATAATTTTGATGAAGACAAGATTTGTTCCACCGCTGTGATCAGACACATAAAACTTTTTGTCAGGCTCTGTCGTTCATTTCCTGATTGATTTTTTTTTTTTTGGTTGGTTTTGTTTCTTAAAAATCACCCTCTCCTATGAACTCCTAGAAGATGAGATTTTCCTCAGAGAAAATTCGGCTCTGGGAAGAGATATCCATAGAAGTCATAACCTAAAAAAGTCTTCAGAGGAAGTTGAAGTGAATGGAAAGAGGGCAGGGTTAGGAAGACCAGAGTTCTGCGGTAGGTGACTGTTGTGGAAATCTCAGGGGAAAAATTTAAAATAATAATTAAAAATAAAGCAACATGAAGTTGGAGGGAAAGTAGTGGGGAGAGAGAAGAGTGGGGTGGAGCTGATCAGTGTATATGCATGTATATAAATATTAAATAAATATTGAGAACCAGACTTCAGCTCCCCATGTAGGGCAGTAGTTGCGTGGCCCACTAGGAGTGAGCACCAGTCTTTGCGCCTTTCTCGAATGACTGCTAGAGAAAGTAGGTGTAAGCCAGCCATGGTCAGCAGGTCATCGAAGAGGCAGTTCAGCGTGCCAGCTACAGCAAGCTCCTGCCATGGCAAGCCTGGCCCCGCCAGGGTCTTCGGTATACAGCAGGTGCTGAACTGATTTTGATGGCTCAGGATCTGACATAGGCCGTCTTTGGCACCCAGAGTGGACCGGCTTGTCTGTCATTGCGCAATCACGTGGCCCCCACGTGACAAAGGACCGCTTAACTGAGAGAATATAAAATGGTTCCCTAAGCTTCTCGGACAGTCGAGTACCTTCATTTTCCTTTCCGCACCCATGTTCATTTCCTGCTCCTCTAGAACCAAGCTTTAAGTATGCTGGTCTTTTACTATGCAAAGATTAACCAGCTGTAGTTTACATTAAGCCGTTAATTTGGCGTGTTCTGTGGCTACATTAATTCTATTCTCTGTTGAGATTAAGTTCCCGTGGATTTGACAGATACATAAAAGTGACAATATATGCTCATCAAGGGGAAATAGAAGTTCTGCTAACCGCAGTCCTTAGTGGGGGTTTTTAGTTTTCTGTTTATAGTAAAACCTTTTAAAACTGAAATGATTTAACTTGGTTCCCTTTTTATGGCTTCCTAGCAGAAAACAAATCAGAAGGACGCAGCAGTTGAGTATATTTACATGGAGACAGGCCTGAGTGATGGAAAATGTCTCTTCTTTCAGTCGGACTTAGCAGAAAGCATGTGTTGAAAGTCTCTTACCTAAATGGGTCGTAATTAAAGACATCGGGCTTATTCACTTTAATTAGAAATAGTAAAGCCCACGGAAAAAATTTTTTTCTAATTGCAGATTTTATTTTACGTCAAGTAATAAATTAAATTTTTGTGGGTACAAGAAAGACTTTTAGCCTTGACCACAGTCATAACTCATGCTAAATGTATTAATGTTGCGCTGATGAACGAACTGCTTCTGGAGAGTTAGCTGGTTAGACCGATTGCTGACATTTTTTTTCCCTTAGTTTTCCAGTAATAGGGATAAGGCAATCTCTATGTTCTGGAAGAAATAAATGTACTTGTTTGAATTTTTCTGATCAATATGAATTAGTAGGACTAGAGGTAAAAAAAAAGTGTACCTTTTGCTGTGTGGTCTTTAACGTTCTGCCCGATTCTATTGCGTTGTATTTCCCATGGGTTTTATAGAGAGTTTCTGAGGAACCCAGAGAGGCAACAATGTCCTCGCCTCTCTGAGTTCTCTGCACAAGGAGCTGAGCAGAAGGGTGACCTTTCTCACAGTTACTGTGGGATTAAGCCAGGCACCCAAGGCCCCAACTTCAGACTGATTCTTACGTACGTTTGGCTGCTGTCTCTAGGATGGAACACTGTATCTCAGCATCACCGAAGGGCTCAGTGTACAGTATGCAACAGGCCTTGTTAATTGTCCCCTTTCTAGCCAAAAAGAACCTCCTGATTGTAGAGAAAACGATTCAGATGACTGAGTACATTGCCAAATTCCAGTTGTCTTTCATAGTTCTTTATTCTAGTAAAAATGGACACAGTCAGCAGTGCTAACAGTTTTCTGGGACATTCAGGAATTTGTATAAATAAATTTCAAGAAAAAACACACCAATTGGTTAGACTTTACATTATTTGCTATGTGTAGGGCCGGTGGAAGAGAACAAGGGGTGCAGGGTGGTTTCTGCTGTTGTAGGGTCCCCGGATGAACCACTGCCCTTTCTTTAATCAGTGTCCACTCCCTTTGGTATTGTTCCTGTGGAATACCTCTGAGTGAGCCAGGCACAAAGAACTTCCAGGGACATCCTTGGCAAACTGCATCTTAGTTACTGCGAATTGTTTGCTGCCTGACCCAAAGATGGTCACATACTTAACCTTGGCTTTCTCATCTGTAGAACAGAATTGATGGTAAGGGGCTAGGGTATGAGGGAGCTCTCCTGGTCACCCCTCAAGTCCCAGAGGACGGGAGTGGTTAAAGCTTACTATTTGATGTTCAAAATGGAAATTACACATTGGACAGGCACAGTCTTAGACTTAAGTGATAGGCATAAATCTGAGAGAAACGAAAGGAATTGGAGTTGCCTAGCCACAGGAAATAAAGGCCAAGGGCCAGTTTAAACAGTGGAGGATGCATGAAGCAGTGGTTCACGGAGAATAGTGAACTCTTCGTTCCCGGCTTTGCCGATGTCCAAAGGAGAAATGAAGTGAAATGACAGCAGAATTACCACGGTTACAGCAGCTGCCTCTTGGAAAACACTCAGCCGTCTGAGAGTTCTCAGTGGAAGGTAGACGGGGCCCATGGTGCTCTGTGGACCAATTGTGGACCAATAGGTTTTCTCCACAGCTATGTCTGTGCTTTCCCAGACACAGACATCCCTGGGCCAGTTGAGTTTCCTAACACAGACTTTTTATTGACGTGTATATGTCTTGTTACTTTCTGGTAGTCTTTCCTGTATGTGTTCCTTCGTCTTCCTCACTGGTACCTAGGCTTTTTGTTTTGTTTTGTTTTGTTTTTCTAAGACTGGTCTTTCTATATGGCCCGAGGAGACGAGTGCCCAAGCTGACCTTAAACTCATGACAAGCTTCCCTCCTCAGTTTCTCTGGTGCTAGGATTGTAGATGTATGCAGCCATGTCCAACGGTTCGTGCCACCTAAGTGCAAACCATTCCAGGGGTTGTTGGTCTGCTGGGCAGAGTTTTGTAGACTTTATGTTTTATTCAGAAGGCATAGTCCTGGCAAAATCAGGCCCAGAACCGCAGGTCTCTTCTGCTTTATTCATTTAATGTGTTTCTTTTTTGAGGAAAACCTTTATTTTCAGAACTTCGTTTTCCTTTACAAAGTCGGAATTCACAACAGCAAAGTTATTTAAAAATATTTTGTTTTCATATCACTGATTCATTATGAAATAGCTCATTAGTAAAAGAAAGATGCGCAAGGCCTTGGTTGGAGGGAGGGGATGGATGCCTGCTCTGAAACCGATTGATTCGCCCAATAGAGGTTGCCATCTATTGGTAAAAAGAGAGAAGTAGAGGAAAAGGCTGTGCCCATGCTTCAGGTGGTGTGATAGTGGGAGGGGAGTCTTTCCATGATGCTCTTTTCTAAAAAACGTTTGGAAATGCACAGTTTCATTAGGAACCTAAAACCTGGTTTCTCTAGACAGTCTCTGTAAGTTATGATAAGTATATAAGGAGAAGGGTGTACATAGCTCTTTTAAGTGCATATTTCTTGAGACCATTTTAGTGGAATAGAAAATAAAGTTTTAATTAGACAAACTGATGGCTGATTTTGTAACTCTGTGGTTGGTTTGGGCTTTCTTTCAAAATTTCAGATTCCAGCCGTTGGAATCTGGTATTTCCTGTCCAGCTGACAAGGGACAGGCCCTTGGAATGGGCAGCTGATGGCTCTGGTGCTGGGATCTGGTTAACTTGACCATGGGTAGTAATTAAAGACCGTTGATCTAAGTAATGGCATCTATCCAGAGTTGCTTAATGTCATAAGGTGCATTTGACACAGACACACACACACACACACACACACACACACACA